>NC_091823.1:91592558-91892558 GCF_038994185.2 Dermacentor albipictus
ATATATGGTTAATCCCTCTTTCATAATCGTGAACTCGCGGTTCACTGCATCGACAGGTGCACAATTTGCGGATCAGAGAACGTGTTGCAAGTTTCCTTGGCGCGACACGTCCTGTTGGTGAGCATCGTCGAACTGTCGAGTCACTTCGGCGAAGGTACGAGCATTTTGGTCCGGCTCTGTAGTGTCTCGAGCAGCCACTTGAGTTGCGACATGCCAAACTTCAGGATTGAGAGTAGCTTAGTTGCAGCATGCGCCGCGAATGCATGAAGGCGTTTTTCACGCTGGCGTGTCTATGGCGGACAAAAGCGAGATTCATCCGTGTACGTGGTTGCGTTTCTGTACGGATTTGAGTAGCATTTTTCTTAGTTGGTGCCATCGAAGCAGTAGGCGGTGTGAAGTATGCTGCTGATGTATGTTGAAGCTGTACTCTGTAGGTGACGAGGCGTTACAGGCTAATCGGACACGAATGACAAAGCATATGAGGAGACTGCACCGTTACCTCAGCAGAAGGCTTACACCGCCTACACCAAGCTACACCGCCTACACCAGGCTACACCGCGTAGAAACCTTCGCTGCGCGGACACTACTAAAGCGCTCACCGTCGGCACTCGTTGGTGTCTTGATGCAGCACTTCGCTTCACCGCTCCTAGATGGTGGCACCATCACTCCCAAGAGAGAGCATACAAAGCTTATTTCCTCCTTCCTTCCATATATCACGCGTTTGCGCCAACGTCACAGCCGTTACAGGAAGTTGATGATGGGCCCCTGCGTGGAACACTTAAGTGTTAAAATAAAATTTATCAGAACGTAGCAGTAAAAGAAGAACGTAATGCCGTGATTGTATGGCATAGAATTGTGCTCGGAACGTTATGTTTTGGTCTAAGCAGGGCAGCCATAATAAGCGCCACAAATTCTACAAAACTTCGGAGAATTGTCTGCTAGTGCGTAAGGATTCTTTGGCATCGGAAAAGCGATGGGTAAGCATGCATAAGTTAGGAAGAGCAAGTAAGCAAAAGTGATGTTGCAGCCGAGCGAAAGAATGCTGATGCAATGGTAGAGAATTCCCAGAATTCCTGTAGCATTCTTTCGTTCATTCAAATGTGTATCCGTGTGCCATATATCAATTATGGTCAAGAACAAGGGAAGGGGGGAGAGGGTAGGCGGAGCTGGTTACCGAAGGGCCGGATTTTCGTTAGTCAGATTCATGCGAAGTCAACAGACCATAAAGGCGAGGAAAATGTATGCAGACAAAGTTGGAAGTCTCACCGGTGGTAAGTTGCTTTTTTGTCTGCTTTCTTTTCTCTTAAGCTTATCACTTCAGCATTTCAATAAAAAGGAAAAAAATTATTTACGCGGTGGTTTTCTTGGCTTCATTATCTGTTGACTACGCTTTATATGGTTGTCACTAACAAAAATAGGGTCCCTCAGTTCAGCCAAGTTTTTCCCGTTTATTGCATAATGAGGACGTCGACTGTGGCAGGTTTTATGTCCTCGAGTAGCACACAATGGTATATCGGCGATCCCCCTGCTTGTAAAGGTCACATACTACGTCACGCCAGCGGTCAAAAGATGGTGCCACATCCTCCGCCATGGCCATGAGTGGCGATGACTAATATTCCCAGAGTGAGATATTGTACGTATGCATCGTCGTCGTTGCTGAACTGGTCAGAAAGTGGCACGCGTATTTCAGAGCTTGTACGTCGCCCGCCACTCACTAATTATATTTTAACCACAAGTAACGAGACAGCGGAAGAAGTAGCCATAGCGCTCGCAGTAGCTCAGACTAACGCAACCGTCATAGTCAGCGACTCTCAGACGGCAATGAGAAACTTTGCCAACGGCCGAATCTCCCCGGAGGCACTACGCATTCGTCTTGCAGGAGGTCGAAATTGCAAAAGAACGGTGTACATCACATGTACACCCACTCACACCCTCGCGGAGGACGGCAACAGTGCGGACATTTGATATGGAATATGCTATGAACTTGTAGAGAGCATAAGAGAGCGTAATAGTAGGCATCAGCCTCGTGAACTTCCTCAGCTTTAATTTACAAGGCATATATTAAATTATATCGGCATCCGTGACCACTTGTGTAGCGAACCTTTGTATGCATGCTTGTGCCCCTTACATTACTCTTCTCTCAATTTTCTCATGTATTCTATCTTTTCATGCGTCAGCATTCTTGGGGTGCTTCACGTACTTTCCAGTGGCTATGTTTTTACGTTTCTATCTAAGCGTTTTCACGCCAACATGGGTCAGTGAGCTGTCTGTGGTCAAATAGATAGCCTATCTGGTTGCCGTGCTGACGGAATATGGTTTTAAACCAATCTCTGGGCGATTCGGGTGGCTGATTATGTGGCAATATGTACACATGTGCTGCTCTTCAACGGAACTCTTTCGCATTCATGTGGAGCACTAGGGAGGTGCCAATCAGTTTGTGTTCGTCTTTAACGAACGTCTCTGACGCCAACTTGGGTAACCAGCCATGTACTACTGAGAATGTGCCACTGTACAACGCCGGAAAATTTCCCTTAAACTTATCCGATGCCGAGCAGAATCAAACCCACGTCAGAAGGTTTGCCCAAGGTGAGCCACCCGATGCTTTAGCGGGAAGTGCCACGAATACACTGGGTATGTGCCTCTTTTCAGTGAACTTCTTTCACGCCAACGCTTTAGCGAGCTTCACCATGAATGGAATGGGTATGTGGCCTTCCTAAATGAACCTCATAACTTTGGTCATTGAGGAGGTGCCACTGGGTAAGCGCAGACAAGGGAGAAATTTTCATTATTTCCCTGGCAGTGGTGCGCCATCCGGCTTCTCGTGCGAGCTTCTCGGTAGCGCCACTAGATGGCACAGCGTGCCCAGAAAGAAGCACGAGAGGGGAGTATGTTTGCCGCATGACACGTTTTTAAGCGTTCACAGCCACCGACGTGTCATCCATTTTAAAAGCTACAGGCAGGCTTCACGGCGGCGGTTGTAAATGGCGCCGAGTGTTCTTTGCGAAGCGCGGAAGAGTAGTCCCGCTGTAGCGCATACTTTATACTTAACTCGCATCAACGGCGACAATACGTTGTGTCTATGTATTGATTCAATGCTAACGCATTATCGTCAACAGTTTTCAGGGGACGGGCTCTGCGTTTTTTTTATTCTCTCCCATTCAGCAATGAGCGACAACGCAATGGCCTTGTTGGCCTGCACAACTTTGCCTTGTAATCTAACTTTACCGGTACGCTGCTTATAGATCAGAACAGTTAAGCAAGTGCTCTCACAGCCTACTTACAAAACCTCACGAAATTTGTCGCTCAGAACTACAGAAATGAACTTACATTTAGAATCGCTAAAATCAGGAGGAGCCGTTTTCATCCGCACTTTCCGCTGAATAGCAGCTCTTTGTAACGAAAGCTGTCAGCCTCGTGACATCGACGTAACAGAAGGTTGTTACAAGGAGAGGCAAGTCGCAGCTTTAGAACACCCATTTGAGAAAACAGTTGTCGCTGTGCGAGAACCGCATTGGGAACCACGTCTGACACAAAGTGGACAAACCGAGTTATCTAAATGCAAATGTCGCTCATAGATCTGCGGGATCAAATAATGTTTTCGACAAAGAGAAAGCCGGAAGCATTCACTATATAAAGTCAGCTCTCTATATAAATCTGAAACTTTATGTACCAAATAGCTCTCGGCACAGTGACTCTAGCAAATGGCCATGGAAAATTGGCTTGTTTATTATCGCAAGTGTACTTCTGCCTAGAATCATAAATTATTTAATTAGTGCTTATGCTCCGGTATACTGGCATACTGGTATGGTCATTCGTTACAGCGTGCAGACATCAGGCATTAGCTTCGAGTTTATTTGCCTTGTGAAGATAAATTTTAAACTACGAAGCCTGCTTTTTGAGGAGACCATTCGTACTTCGTAGTAACATCATCGGGTTTGAAACTTTGCCCAAAGCTCACTTCATGACCCCTGCTTACTTTATCGCGAGAAGGTGATTCGTTGCGCTTTGTGTTAAGTTGGCAAAATCTATTCTTTCTGATGGCAACCACAAGGGAAACAGCTCGCTGCCACAAACAATGAGAACTAATGTGTTGACGTGGCGACGTAGTCCGAGTGTTCCAATTAAGGAACAGGGCTCCGGAGTTAACTAGGTAAGCGGCTCGTGACAGGGCGAGCCGGCAATTCGTTTCACTTACGCCGGGACCCGCTCTCCTAAACTCTTGTTTAGGTTAACTCTGTTTGAGCTTCTGTACCTGCGTAAGTGCTCGTCTCATGGATGTTGTTCCATGCTGAGTGATGAATACATAGTAGCTTTGCTCCTGTTTCCTGGGACGAGCCTCCGTGGTAAGTCCACTGGGGAGAATTGTCACGAAGCGGAAAGCAGGTTGTGCCACCTGACGGTGCCGAAAGAAAACAAGTTCCTTTGTTGTTGGCGCCCTTTCCAGTAGATGGCAACATGATTACAGCCAGCGCGGAGTTTCTCTGAGCACTCCATATCCGTGAAGCATGTGTACTTGAGTCCCTGAAATTTCAGCAATAGTGAGCATGCATCTTTCATGTAATGATGTGTGTTTTACTGCCAACAAAACAATTAATTACGTGTACGAAGACTCAAGGCCTCGTTGTTGTATTGTCGCAACGGAACGTTGTGAGCTGGAACGTAAACATTCATGGTTGTTAGGCAGCCGACGGGACTTCTTGCTGTTTGCGCATTTTCTGCCGGTAATGTTCTTGGCTGCGATGGGTATCCTGTCAATGGTCAATGGCCCAGCCCGTTCATGCCCAAGAGTCAATCAATGCACGAAATCGATCCACGAGAATAACCCAAAATCCCCACTGATAATGTGTCCTACTTTTCTAGTGTCATTCTCCTCACTCTTACGTTCTCAAATCACGAATCTATAAATGCACCGTTACTAGATGGTCTGAAAGCCTAAAAAGTGTCGTGCTTCGATTAGTCAGCGATGTGGCAGTGCACATTTCGCGCCGAATTACTAAACTACGCAGTTTCCTGTAAAGGCTGCACTGCCGCAATTAGGTTATTATTGCAATGAAGCCTAACTAAAACAGTTGTGGAGAGAGGTTTAGCTGGCGGATCAGGTGGACAGGTCAGAATCACGTGCCTCCTACTAGTCTTTTTATTCAAGTATATGGATACACCAGGCACATTTCTGCCACCGCAGTCGGCGTCGGCGTCGGCGTGAGGTTCAGTATAAATTCCAAGGGTGATAACGTCGCCCCCGGGCACCGTAGGCTGTATGTGCGAGTGAAAGCGTGTGAGGGTGAAAGCCAATGGGAGTTCAATATTATGCGCGCAAGGGCGGAAAGCAGGGAGGAAACGCGCCATTTCCGTCGCCCGCAAGGCACCATGGGGAGAGGAGGATGGGGTGGGGGTGGTCTACTCCGGCTGCTGCTGCGTATGGTGCGGCCGTGGGGGCCCTATTTTGAAAGCGACCTGCGATGCGGCCAGACTGTAGGCGTCTAGGCCTACCGAGAGCTGGTAGCTTCGTGTGCGCTGTGTTCTCGTAGCTTAGTCATCGTCGAAGCGAGAGACCGCACGAAGGCAAGTTCGCTCGCTCCTCCTACCGTACTTCCTCACTACAGCGTATTGATAGCGAACTTTCGCGGTCATCGAATGAGACGTGTTCATTTAAAGATGCGCGTGTTCCGACTAATCATATGGAATTATTGTGCAGGCGAAGCGCGGGAAGTGAGGACTTGTTTTGTGATGTGAAATTGAAATAAATATCAATGTTTTGTGAAGCATTTGGCTGTCGGAAGAGCTTGCACCACTTTACTTTTTCCGAGTGATGTGCTCAAGGTAACAAATTTGTCTGTATGTTGAATGAATGATCGGTCAGTGACAAACCCTTCCTTAGCGTACGAATTTATCGGCATTGTGGCTCTGTCAGTCCCCTTTGAAATATCAAATTTCGACGGTATGCAGGTATACATTGCAATGATTTAATGTTTGTGTTCAATAAATCGAATATTTCTCTCAAAGCGCTTAAATGTATAGCCCAGAGAGGGTGCCGCATGGCAAGCAACTCTGAATTGGACGTAATTTTCCACAGCGAAATTAATTAATTTCCACGCCTGCAACAATGCCCATGCATCACCGTTACCTCCCCTCCTCTTCCTATTAACCTCCTATTTTGGCAGACTGGGGTGTTCAATCTATGCTCGCAAGGTTGAGAGCGCGTTTCCTGTATTTTATGCCCGCGTTCGTTCAAGAAATTGGAAAAATATCGCAAAGCTTGACGTGAAGGGCCAATGGCATCGTTTTACTGGGGAATGAAAAAAAAAATATGACACGTACCAAATAGAGGCTTTTGTGAGGCATGCAAGGTGCCCGACGCGGAAGGGTGCGCCAAAGAACGCGTGGAACGGTGAATTCCTCAGCCGAGTTGGCGGCCATCAAAACTGTTGTGCGATGACTGGGCAACCTTTACGGCACACAGGAAAAGTATCCCACTGAGGTATATATATATATATATATATATATATATATATATATATATATATATATATATACGAACTAGCGCTTGCACGCTGACTCAGGGCTCCGGCGTATCGACCGATAGGCGAGATTTTCACCTTGCGAGTTCCGTGCCCCCTAACCTTGAGCTTGCCACGCGGAAAAACGTTAACGGAGTGCCCGCTCGCAAGTTTGGAAAGATTGATTGTCAATAGCCCGACAAGCGCTGCGCGTCAGACGTCGCAGGCCGTTAACTTGGCGGCTTTGAGTTTTATTGAGCCGTCTCCAGACTGTGAATGACAGTTTTTACGTACGTGCGCTTGCTTGCAAGCACAGAATGGTATGGTATAATAAAAGAATAGCCATAGGTAGACTTACAGGGTAGACAAAAGCAAGAAACGACGCAGAACATGGTATTGGGTCGACCTCGGGAAGTTTAGAAACGTCAACTGAAAACACATTTCTTCAGAACCATTCGCTCTGTCGTTTGTACGCCTGCCTTGCAAAGCATAGCGTTTTTTCATCTTCCATTGTTTTTTGTAGTTTGTGCGCCGTTCACCTAGTGTGCGCCATCGCTGATGGGGCGAAAGTTATTTCGTGCTTCAACAAAAAAAAAGTACCAGTATGTTATATTGTGCGTGCTACAGCGGACAAAATATCAAGAAAGCAAAAGAGAAATACAATTACAAAATGCTTGTTTTCAAATATGCCATTGACAGTCGAACCTTAGGTATGGCAACGATATTACCTACACGGAGAGTTTATTTACATATCTCCGATGAGCCTGTCACAATTTTTCTTTTACGCGTGCTTTTTATTATTATGGCGTTCATCAGCGCCTTCTTTCGATTTCCCTCTGTTATATTCTTCTTCTACTGGGATATATTTAATAGCTGTTCATTTCTTCTACAGACTTGTGGTATTTAGTTTCCGTTCCCTTTTATTTTCACTGTTAGACGGCAAAGAAACTATTTGTTTTGTTACTTTAGTGATTGTTCTTGCATTAGACCATAAAGTAACACATTTTTCTCGACTCAGCAAGAAACTGAAATGCACTCGTTATAGGATGCTTGACGCAGACATCCGTTTACGGTTAGGAGAGAACTGAGTGCGGTGAAAGATGATACAACAAAAACAATAACAACTACAAGATAACTATTTGCTAAATCCAAAGCGCAGAGATTATGCAAACTTGTGAGAAAGACGGAGGAGGTGTGAGCAATAGGAAATAGCCCAAACAAACAATTAGTAACAGCTTTTCTTGGCTTGAGGCCCACAATAGATAACAGTAAATTGAACAGATACCCAGAGAAAGCGAAGAACGGAACTGGGGCTGCTTTATGATGCGTTGCGAGAGTGCTGTCATTCGTTCGGATTGTGTCATTCTCATGGACATTTTGCGCTCACGTGCATGGTAGCATGAAGCAATGCGTTAAAATTGAGTGCAGCGATGCAGAGCGGAAATTAGCCATACCAAGGGACAATTTACAAAAATCTCATTGTCCTTCCAGTCGGTGAAGAAAGCTGACCAGCAAAGCTTTGTATGTGGGCCCCTTAATGGCGAACTGCACCTCCGCCGCGGGTCCGCCCAGAATCGCACTACCCTCGGGATCGGCCTACGTTTCTTTTACGATGCTTTTATTTATACAATGCTGCAGACCTTGCACAGGTCCAAGCAGGGTGTGTACAGAAGCATTTCAATAGACACAAGAAAAGAAAGTAACAGATGTCAATCAGTAGTAGGTACAAATGGGGACGGCATCGAGTTCCACTCTTTAATAGTTCGTGGAAAAAAAGAATTCGTGAACACTTCAGTACGTGCAAAATGTGGGGTTAAAGTGTCACGTTGGTGGTGCCTTGTGTGTCTAGTTGTTAAGGGTTTAATGTATATTTATGGCTCATTGATAAATTTATTACTAATAAGTGCTCAAAGAAAGGCAAGGCGCAACTTTTTTTCTTCGTAAAGCTAGTGACTGTATACCACTTGTTACCATAAGTGCCGTGAAAAAATCATACTACAGAACTTTAGAACCTGCCTTTACTTTTATTCTTTAGAATTTTTTAATGTTAACTTCGGTATAGGGGTCCCACAATATGCATGCATACTCAAGTATCGGCCGACTAAAGGATGAGTAGAAGAGAAGTTTTACACTAACCGGGGCGGTTCTTAATTTGTGTCTGAGTAGACAGAGTTTACGCAAGGCTGATGCGCATACGTTGCCAGTATGAATGTTCCATGATGGATTGTTAGTAATTGTGACTCCCGAGTGTGGCACTGTCTTCGGGATAGACGCACGTATGAAAAATGGTGGGTCTACGCGCGGACGCCATCCTTCCGATCCTAGCCATAGACAGCGTTGCTCTAAAAATAAATTATGTGGTTTTACGTTCCAAAACCACCATTTGATTATGTGGCACACCTTAGTTTTTGGCACTGCAGAAAAATTTGGACCACTACAGGTTCTTCAGCGTGCACCTGAATCTAAGTGCACGGGTGTTCAAGTTTATCAAAGGACCTGACCTCTGTGTTCTAGCGTTAACATCGAACCTTGAAGTCTGACGTCACCGCACACTGAGAACACGCCAGGAAAACCAGAAACCGACTTGTGAAGCAAAGAAAGAAAAGAGAAAAAGAACACGTGTTCGTATGATCAAGTCATTAGTTGTGTTATTTCTTTTTTTTCTTTTCGTCTGTTTTTCTGTATATATACTTTGGACATTTGGCATTAAACCTTAGTTCGAAGTAGCGCCTGTTTTGTTGGTGTCTCTGAGTGTCTTTTTCTTGTGGATCCTGCACTGAAACACTAACGATTATAAATTACCAACTAGCCCGAGCAAACGCCTTGCTCAAAAAAGGAAAAAAGAAACACAGAAAAAAAAACATGGTTATAAGAATGTGGTGGTGAGGTAGACTATTAGAAACAGACTGGAGTGTACGTGATGCTGCAACAGTGTGAGAGTATTCCCGTTATGGGTTAACATGCATAAATGTGGCCAGCACGAATTTCTAAGGACCACAATCATATCATGACCTTGCGTTGAAAAACAATGAAAAGAAAAACAGGAACAGCTTTTTTTTTCGTAAGGAAAATTTTGATCCTACACTACTCGTATATAATAATGCATTCTATCGAGTGGTCGATCCTGACGAAAACCTGAGCGCGGCCTTGTGAGATACAATGGCGAAGGGTGAAAAGAATAATAAAAAAGATTCCATACCCAACAAGACCCTTGGACTTCTGCGAAAAAGAACAAAATGATACCAAAAACGATTCCTGGTAAAGCCATATACGCTGTCCCATATTTTATTGATTATAACGCTGAGTAGGGAACCATTAGAACAAAATGAACAAATGCCTCAAAAGAAAGTCAGAGTGAGTCAAAGTCGAGGGCTGCTCGAAGTGCGCTAGTGGTTTCTTTCTCGACGAACATTCACGGCATCGGGTCTTTTCAAGTGTGTCTTGGTACCGAGTGTGTGATGGAAGGGTGTTGAAAAGACTTTCCTTACAAACTTTAATTTGAGAGGTCATCGTCGAGTGCTGCAGTTGTGGCTCAGAAAAGAAGAAATCAGAACATGAACGGACAAGTCGCCTATACGCATTGACCATACAACATAATGTGGTAAACCATAAAGGAAAAAAAAAAGGATCAATCGAAATATTCAATACATTCTGTAAAGGAAAACGATAGAAATGAGCGGAGTGATCCATGTTATTTTTTCCATTTACGTCTACGCAAGAGAATATCGAACGTTGAATGTGGCTGATGCAACTTGATGTAAAATAGACACGTTAAAGAAAAGAATATATGCTGCAACCAAATAACAAATCATGTTTGCTTCGCCTGAATGATCTGCGAATGATTTGCTTCTTGCAGGAGATATGGAAGAACAAGGGAAGACAAGCCCTTACTTTCGTGGTAACCGGACACATGAAGATAAAATTTCCTTTTTTGGAAATGGCGACGGCGGTCTAAATAAGCCCTTTTTATATTGTTTTTACATGTTGTCGAATAGTTATTTTTAAAATAACACTTGAGCCATCGCTCATTGCCTGTTTAACAAAGGGAAAGGAAATTTTCACAGATTACATGGCGTTAGCCTAGACTTCAGAAAACGCTTAACTGTTCAGATTCCACGAAAGAAGACATTTCGCATTCACACATTAGGCAGGTCTCTTGCTTCTTCTTTATGCCAGCAAGTTTACAGATCGGGTGGTATTGAGGAATTGAGCACAATGTTTGAGCTTCATTCTTTTGCGCCGTTTTTTATTGGCTACCAAAAGCTAAATTCCTTTGGCCCATCGAAAACAGGCAAACTGCTCCCGGCATTTTCCCCGTATATTGGTTTCCCCAAGCAACCTGATTTGATAACTCCGCTTTTGTCTACAACGACTCGAGAACAACAAGTGTTCGGCGCCCAAAAGTACTCAGCTAAGTAAAAACTACGTTATACGGATCCTATAACTCGAAACAGATATGAGATTCTAATAAAATGTCAGAAAGCACTAATTACATTCATACAAACAAAATCTGACCAAGCAATAAGAAGCTAAGATGCACTTTTCACAATGTGCTGTTAAAAGAGTTCTCTCCTTGCGAACGGTTGCCAAAAAAAAAATAAGAAATAAGAATGTTTTGCTCTACAGGCGTGTCTGTGTACATTCGGGGGAAAACGTCACACTGGATGACTGATAAGTTTTACTGACAATGGATGTTGTGGTGTCACTTAGATTAGATTAAATCGGCAAGTTTGATATAAGTTCAACACTACCTGATTGTCGCCGTTTGTCGCCTTACGTAAGTTAAACGTTTGTCGCCTTATGTAAATTATCGTTTGTCGTCTTACGTAAGTTAAACGTAAGAACCTTTGCGGGATGTTACGGTGCGTGTCCTTCCAAGTCTTTTAGTTTACATTACGGAAAAACAAAGAAAACACTACAATACAGGGCCCTGTCTGGTGCCACGTGCCAAACGTATCCAAGCCAAAACGGTCCATTAGCAGCCATCCTCCTGTTGCTATGTGGACGCGTGTCGTTAAGCGTACTAGTGCCAGAATTGCCGAATGATCTCAGAAAATGGACGTGCTATGCGCTCATAACTAACCATTCAGGTAAGTTTAGAGAACGCGAAAGCTCATTACAATAGTTACTGGTGATCAACGTGAATGACAGCGTAGTTATCACGAGAATTCACGCTGAAGCGGGAGCCATGGGTGCCGCCATGTTCGGCAACGCTATTTCTTAGCGTCCGTGAACATTACGAACGTTAAGCTCGCCAAGTAACGTACGTTATCCTAGCGCGCGTAAACAGCAGAAACCCAATAACGTCCCGAGCATGCGCAGTGAGGACGACGCTATTTATTTACGTACGTAATGCTTTCACGTTCGGTTGCAAACGCTAAACTAAAGCTGTCTAATATCACGGCCAAATAACGTCGATGAACGTAAACAGCAGACAAAGCTTCGCTTACATCGATTGCCATGGTGCGTGGGGTCTGCAATTTTTTTAGTTAAGCCGGCAAGGAAACACCAGTACTATATTTAACGAGAACTTTGACTCTGCAGAAAACTGAAACAATAGAATCGTTGGGACGCATAAGAAAGGAACTAGCACCCTAAAATTTGTAAAGCACTAATCATAAATCAAATGTGAAACAAGTGCGTGAATAAAAAAATGCGTATATGACCGAGACGCTACAAATAAGTTCATGCCAAGATCCTGCGGGTGACTAGGGGCATAACAACGAGAACAAAAGCAACCAAACAGACAGATTACTCATCGTGTATATATATATATATATATATATATATATATATATATATATATATATATATATATATATATATATATATATATATATATATATAACACGATGTCAATGAAGAGCATGTTGCCTTACAATTTTCATTACTTGCTTTGTTTCCTACTCCTGTCCCGGAGCTCAGGTGAATAGGACACGCGGCTGAGTAGCTATGGCTCAAGTAGCTATGTACATGCCAGACACTATTTAAGCAACGTCGTTGCCCTGCATGTCCTCTAGGTGGCATTGGGTAGGGAGGGCTTAGGATTCTGAATGTTGATCAAACTAGGAGCCTACTGCTGCCGGGTGAGCGCGATCAACATACACGCCAAGGCAGACGTGTATTCTTTGTATTCTTTACTCGCATAATGCTGACGGAAAAAATGTAACATGCGAGTATTCCTAAAGAACCACCATCGCTTCATGCAGACGCCGTATGTACGCAAAAATAAAATACTGAACGGTTTGCTGTTTTCTAACCGCAAGTACGGGACATGCGCACGATGAAAAAAATGCCGTTATTTCCGTTTCCGTACTCTGTCGTTAGATGTAACCAAATGGCGAACAATAAAAAAATGAAGGGGGGGGGGTAGTGGCAACAAAACAAGTGTGGACGTGTTGAGAAGAGAAAGGATGCAGGAAGCGGGCATCGTGAAAAATGCGGCTGTATTGTTCGAGGATTGCACACACCCTAGGAAACCACCGCGGTACCAGCGCGGAAGACTCAAGAGAAAATAAAAGTTGGTAATACACAATTTGGATTTTTGCGCTCTTTCTTTGTTCTGAATCTCTCAATTGCTATTTATTTGGCATTCATTCTGTTTTAGCACTACTCTTCCTTATCCAGCAACGCAGTGTGGCACCTTGTGGAGGGACGTGAAAACTTGCGTTCTTGCGTTGAATGTTCTGAAGGAAGGCGCCACCAGACAGGAAGAATAGCGCAATCTGCACCGGTGGCATCCTATGCAATTATTGTGTTGCTTTTTGTTCCCCTGCAAGAAGAAGATCGGCTTTCCAGAAGAACACAAAACACAAATTGGTCGGAAATCGGCTGGGAAGATAAGTAAATGCGAGCAAGCTATGAACTATATGTGGCGCTAAAGGAAAGAAGAATGAATGAACGAAATGCAAGAAAAAAGGGAGTATGGGAGAACATGGGCGGAAGAAGACAGTGATGTATCTGGCATGCACAGTGATTGCAGTGCGTGCGGTGCCTCCAAAACAAAAACTTAACAAGGTAGTAAATCAGTAGGATACGTGCTAAAAATCCAAGCCGAAAAAAAGAAGAAAAAACAGAGAAAGAAAGAAAGTAACATCAACATTAGATCAAGTTGTATAGTCTATCAGCTGCAACGAGCACCCACAATACTGAGACATGGATGAAAGGTGAATGCAGGGTGAAAAAAACAAAGACTGAAAAAAAAGGAAATGGTTACTTGAAGCTAGCGGGTGGTGAAGGCATTGTAAACTACAAATAAGTGCAGTTGAATGGTTGGGCTAAAAAAAAGAGCACTGATATAAGCATTCATTGAAGAGCAGAATAAAATTATAAAATAAATGAACAATTGAAATCGCATTACGCACACACAAAAAAATGAATGCATGAAGAAGCAAACGAAAACGTGGAAAAACGCGACAACAGAATAGGATGCGCATTTTCAGTAAACGAGAGTTCACGCCGTTCTTAGCGAGCAGAAATGCTAGTATAAATTTGCATGGGGGAACGGGTTGCCTCATAATAAATATCAGAAGGAAAAAGAAAATGAAAGGAAGCAAGCAGAAGCATGGAAGAAGAATGGAGTGGCAAGCACAATTTATAGAGCGGCATGCAGGTTGCCCGCGAGTTTAAATTGCTGCTGCAGACAGTATTCGTAATCAGAGGTTTCGAGCTGAAACGGTGCGAACGCGTGGGGGACAAGACATGCAAAGGCCATTGAAAAACAAGTAAATGAAGTTAGCGCGTGAAACGTAGCAGAGAGAATTAGACACGAGGTGCAGTTGCGGAAGTATGAGAGTGTTCAGGCACTCACATAAATAATACATCGAACATGAAATTAAATTTTGGCGATTTACCTACCACAACGGCGATATAATTAAAAGGCAAGTCGCAAAGGGTAGTCCGGAATAATTGAGGACTTCCAGCGATTTTCATCTAAGCTCGGTCTCGCTTTTAAATTAGTTTCACATCTCGCATTCACCGAAATTGAAAACTTATTTAAAGTTACATTCTAGGTTTCGTTACGTGCCAAAGTCACACTATAATCATGAAGCACACCATAGAAGGGGACTGCGGAGTCATTTTGATCACTTGGAGTTCCATAACGGCGCCCAATGCATGGTACATGGTCATTTTCGTATTTCGACCCATCGAAATTCCACCGCCACTGCCGGGATTTGATCAAACCCCATCTGCTTAGCAGCACAACGCCATAACCACATGGCTACAGCGGTGCGTACTAGAACATACAATGAGGTCAGGGTTCTCATAGGGAAAAAATGTTTCTTTTTTTTATCAGTAGAACTTGTTATGGTTTAGGCCTAACTTTGTTGTAGACCCCATCTGTAATGAGCGAGAATAGAAATCAAAGCTGCATTTTGCAACTTCTGAAGAGTAAACTTCTTCTACGCATCATACATGAGGAGGTGGGGGTTTGGCTTTCTCTGGTGGCAAGTTGACCCTTCATGCACTTTCATTTACATTTTAATGGAACGTATTAATAGGCATCTTCGCAAACTTTGGAGGTATCTAACAGAAAATATCGGCTGATCGCCAAGGTAGTGCAGTCTGACGTATTGTGTCAAAGCACTAGCTGTTACGAGGGAGCAACGCGATGCTGGCGCGTGACGCAAGCGCCACATGTTTCAAAGGGCGATTTTTGCGCAACAGAATCACGCGTGCGATAGTGGCCTAATGGTTGGAGCATTGGTTTGCTGTTCTGGAAGACAGATGTTCGATCCAAGCATCGGTCACGTGTTTCTTTATAACATTGTAGTGGACTCGCTAACATTGGAGGTATCTAACAGAATATATAGCCTGATTTTGAAGGCAGTTCAGTATCCTGAAGGCAGTGCAGCCTATCACAGGGTCTCAAAGCATCAGCTTTCACGAGGGAAGAATACGAGAAACTGGCGCGTGACGCATGCGTCAGATATTTCAAAGACCGACTTAAGCGAAGAATTCATGTGATCGTGGCTGAAGGGTTAGAGCAATGGGTCTGCTGTGCGGAAATCATGAAGTACGATGTACAGGAGAGCCGGATCTGGCACTCACCAATGCGTTTGTCCTGTTCGCTTAAAGATGCAGCGAACCCACTCGCTTTCAGCGCGCGCAGCATGCCATCATGGTCTCGGCGTCTTCTGCTAACCCTCTCCCCAACAGGCCTTGGCTAAAGCTTCACCCCTCCTCCTCATTTCTAGGAAGCTCGTATAAGTACAGCGAGCCACGGTCCGTAGAAATGTAACATTACACAGCCCACTTGAGAAGTCCCTCTAACGCAGCCGAAGAGGGACGCCTAAAAGACGACAAGCAGGCGACAAGAAAGCACATTTGTGCGTATCTCAAATACTCCGCTCAGGTTGCGCTTTCCCAGATACTTTTCGTATTATTTTTGGTATCTTGGAAATACTTCCAGGGAGAAAATTCTTTTTCTGTAGCTTAAATACATTTGAGAGCATCTTGTACTCATCATTTGAAATACTCAGAGGGAAAATTCAATGCGTTTAGCAAAAGAACACAAGACCAAGCCAGCTGACGGCTACAGGCACGATAGCATGACGACGACATGAAGACGAGTGCATGACGAAAGTCGGATGACAAAGCTGGAATGACAATAGTGGAACAATCACGATGGCATCACGAGCACATACCCTGTGGTCCAAGCCACTAGACAACTTGGCCCATTGGGTAGGGGTAGAAGGCGTGAAGACGAAGGCATGACAACAGTCGTATAAGGAATGTCGAACGACGACTATTAAACGACCTCGATGGCATCACGCCCCGAGGACTTATCCAAGTAAATGACCACTCAGGCCACTGGCTCGGCGTAAGAGGCTGGACGCACGCACGCACGCACGCACGCACGCACGCACGCACGCACGCACGCACGCACGCACGCACACACACGCACGCACGCACGCACGCACACACGCACGCACGCACACACACGCACACACACGCGCACGCATGCACGCGCACGCACGCACGCACGCACGCACGCACGCACGCACGCACGCACGGTCATGCGTTAAACATGCATGATCATGTGCATGTTTACATGCATTACATGCGTTAAACATTAAACATCGGAACGTGATGCGCGTCACTTTCTTTGTGAAAAACAAAATGTCGCTGAGTTTTGTTTGGTATACAAACAAAAACTCAGCGCTAAGACAAGCGACGAAGATTGGAGTGCGGGACACGAGCACTGTATCGCAACTCAGATATTTATTGAGGTCTACAAAGAATATATGCATATACAACCGGAATGAGAAAGAAACAATGAAAACAAAAGAAAAAGCACCAATAAGGAAAGCAACAAATAAATACTAGCCACCATGCAGCGAAAAAACAAATAAAACCAACGTGACTCACTGTTACGCTGCGTTGTGGTTTAGTTTTCTTGCTTTCTGCAGATTTTGCTTACTTTTCGCTTCTGTAGGTGCATTTATTCTGAATAGATTGCAAAACAAAAATTACAGTTATGATATTGTGCTCGCGTCGTGGACTTCTTCGCGCCTTGGCTTAGCGCGGTGTTTTGTGTCTAACCATAAATACCATCCAACTTGCACAATCTGTGGTGGTGTTTTCTTTGTGTCTGTCATGTTAGAAAAATGCAACGCAACATCGTATACGTGATGAAGAACCAAGTATCCCATACGCTACCGTTTAATGGATATATTAGAATTTATATCTCACAGAAGAAAAACAGGCCTTCAGGGAAAGGTACCTATACTAGCGCTAATGCGATTATCAGCTCAGAAATAGCAGCAAAGGCATGTAATTAACTTAGGTGAAGCGATTGAATGTGAATGCAGATGAAATTACTGGTTACAGAAATTTCATTTACAATCATACAGTCATTTACATACAAGCATTTGGTACGCACTGCACTAATATACTATATATGCCATGTGCAACAAATAATGCCACTAACTTTAATTTACTTTTTAGTTTAACACGAACGTACTTTTAGGTGTGCTAATTCTTTGAATTGAAGTTACCTGCCAGAACAACAATCTGATAATGAAGCCCGTCATAGTGGGTGACTCCATATTAATTTTGACCATCTAGAGTTTTTCAGATTGAACCTAAATGGAGATAATGTTGGTGGACAACGATTCAATTTGGAGTACTTAAGGACATGACTGAAGATTTACTTCTTGCAAGATATACAAAAAAATTTACTGTTTTGGCGGATGCTTATAAAAGCTACCTCTGCTATTGCATAGCAAACGTGTGCAGAGTTACAGCACATGTAATAATAACTAACAATATGTTAACACCGCACAAGGGGACATTACGATAAACGATAATGATAATGACAATGCATGGTTTGGCGCTTGTTTGTGCATAATGATTGCGGCTTCATGGAACTCGATATGCAGCTGTGGTCGTCTCTGTCATAAGGCATGCACATGCATCGTCTTCACAGCGTCTTCACAGTATCTCAGTTGCACCATTTCCACATGTGTAATAGACTTAGGCGAGAACGAGACAGTCATTTAGCCCTGAAATGTTATGGATACCGGCCGCTCTTTCTTGTGCAGCACTTGGTAATTTTGGCAACCGAGCACACATACGTTGTCAAGTTCTAACGCAGGTGAAATGGCCGCAGCGGCAACAAGTATGCCTGCGTGAACGACCTAGATGGCACACGTTTCGCCCATCGTGGTCATCTCCTTACGCTTTACCGACATATGTTTAGTGTCGTCTCCTGGGCCCAAGCCACATTCCTCTAAATTACGGCTCTTCGTCAACGTTGAGCTGCACTCCGCCTACCTTCTGACTATACGTTTGGCCAGGGTGAGTTATTGGTAATAAAAGAATAAATAAACTCGAGCAAAAGGAAACGTTATAATAAACCGGTGCTCACTTCAATCGCATGAGCTTTCGATGCTTTCCATAAGACGTGCGGGTTGGCGGGGTATTTCAGTACGAAATGGGTGCTCTTAGAAATGAATCGCACGCTGATCACGATGTGCAGATATATCACTTATACCCGCTTATTATTACAGTGAAGCTGTTATCATCTAGTTGGGCACAATTTTTTGTGTCCGCTTGGGCGGGGCTCACACAAACATCTGGGCCGATTCCGGAGACAGTGCGAGGAAGCGGGAAGCCCTCAGTGGACTGCTTTTCCAAGAGGCATCACACGACGTCAGCAGGTGACATCATCACTAGACGAACAAGTCATCGCTTGACGTCACGTTTGAGGTGATGGCTTCATCAGATTACGTCACCAGACGTTATCGTTACGTGATGATGTCGCTATTGTCGTATATTCGAAACAACAGTTATGGGGTTTTACGTGCAAAAAACACGATCTGATTATGAAGCACGCCGTAGTGGGAGACTCCGGAAATTTTGACCACCTGGGGTTCGTTAACGTGCACCTAAGTCTAAGTACACGGGTGTTTTCGCATTTCGCCCCCATCGAAATGCGGCTGCCATGGCTTAGATTCGAGCCCGCGACCTCCTGCTCAGCAGCCCAACGCCATAGCCACTGAGCAACCACGGCGGGTTGTCGCATATTCGAATTACAATCCCAAGCTATGACCTTTGCAGCTTGTGTGTAAGTCATACCTTATGAATTTTCTGACGCTATTTACTTTGAAAAATGTAATTAGTCCAATACCGCACCTGCGCTTGGCGGATGGTCTAGAGGGATGAGCATGTACGCTGCACTTTCGCACACGCGCGTGAGCACGTGACGTATATCGCTGGGGGCGGTCGTGCTTGTCGAATGTCGGCAACAGCCTCGCTCTACATTCACTTTCACACGGTGGAATGGAGGTGGATTTTTATTATTTCTTTTTCTCGTTTTCATCGAAATCCTTGTGTAGTTCACATTCGCAAAATGCTTTCATGTGCGCCGGATGCAGCTTGAACCATAATGATAGAAGAACGCGCAACAAAGTTCGACGTTTCATGCAGAAAAAAAAGCGGAACGATCATTATATACACGTTGGCCCTAGGGCTTGTCGGAGGCTGTAGTAACGCGTGCGCCATTTAATCGGCCCATTATCTTGCGCGGCTTAGAATGGGCGTTTGCGAAAAAAAAAAAGATTGATTGTAGTTGTCTGATGAAAAGCGCGAGAGCGCGTTTGCCAGAAAGCGTACTGAATGGAAGTGGAAGCGTTC
This sequence comes from Dermacentor albipictus, assembly GCF_038994185.2. Taxonomy (NCBI): domain Eukaryota; kingdom Metazoa; phylum Arthropoda; class Arachnida; order Ixodida; family Ixodidae; genus Dermacentor; species Dermacentor albipictus. Next base: position 91,612,196 of record NC_091823.1, read on the forward strand.
GTCGGGCAATTACGGGCCGACGCTTGCTACTGTGTTTCTTTGGATCAGTCCCCGCCAGCTTAGAAATGTTTAAACAGACTCAAAAGTATCTCTTAATTTCTGTTGCGTGTATAATGCGCCTTCCTACGCAGCTCACCTTTTACCACACTGTAATGAGGACAGGAAAGGTCGTGCTTTCCACCTTTTTTTTATTTGTTTCAGCATCTATACAGATGATAAATAGAGGAACGATGCCTGGAATTCGCATCCATCACGTCATTTTTTGACGAGGATAAAGAGCCCGTCAAGGCAACTGTTTTGCTCCCACGTTCACGCTGCGGAGATGCATTTGCTGTTTTTGTTGTTTTTTTTTTGCTCTCACGTTCAAGCGCAACTTCGATCATTAACGGGTGTTCTAATCCTGCCTTAATACTTTTCTGCTCGTTTTCATTATGTGAATTTTGCGGGCATACTCTGCGCGCCTAAATTGTCTGAGTACGGCAGTTTCTTTTTGGCCTGCGTTGTTTCTTTTTGGCCTGCGTTGATGCGCCGTTTGGTAAGGACAACAAAATAATGCTCCCGTTTCCTGAATACAATGAAAATGTCACGTAAAATCTAGAACTCTGTCTTTCTGGTTACCCTGGATACGTCTCGTGAAATAACGTGGCACAGAGAGAGAGACAAAAGGGAAGGAAAGACAGGGAGGTTAGCCAGTGTAAATACCGGCTGGCTACCCTGTGCTGGGGAAAGGGGTAAAGAGAATAAAAGGGAATAAAAGGAGAAGGAAGAAAGAAAAAAAAACAAGAAAAATGCACACAGTAACGCGATGTTACGCGCAACAATAGTCAACGGTGGTCCCACAATTCACATTCACAATTCATTCACATTTCAAAGAGAGAAGAGCGCTGAGTGTCAAGCGAATTATGTCGCACTACGATTACGACTCTCTTAAGGCTCAAATTTTGATATTTATGAGGGATATACTATGAAAAAATACTGCGCAGGTAGGACAATTTTTATTTGGCCGAAGGAGAATGTCGCTGAAGCTCAGTGTGCCTTGTTGAGTTAACTTAAGAAGGTTAGGAGTTCGGGCCAGTTAATGTTCTACAGTTTAATAAGAGTACAAGCGGAAAAGAATACAGGACGACAAGATACCTTTAAATGCTTTTACTACCCAGTGAGTTTAACGCGGAGAAAACGATGGATTTATACATGCTGATAGAAAGCAGTACCACGCGAGAACGGAGATGAAACCGCCAGGAGTGGAAACAGCCCTTTCACCAAATATGGGGCGTGAGCAAGCTAACCCGAAAACAGCACTTCAAATAACAGACTCGGCACATGACGGCGAACGCGTATCGCGCGAGTGGAAACCGCCCAAGAAAGTCAGTTCCTTTTCAGATAATGACACACAAGGCTTAGCGACACATGTACACTCTTTCCATTTCATTTGTACCGCGTTGACTGCGATCCGAGTGCTAACATCCTTGAGCTTGCCCCGGTTTGTTCCAACGCAGGAGTACAGCCGCAAGTATTACAATGTACGCGGCGATCATTTCGATGCGAAAGCATCAAATGACCTATTGATCAAAAAAGCCGGCGTCTGTCGTCTGTGCAAGGGAAAACGACACCTAAATTACCATTGGTTGCGATGCCACGTGACGAGCGCGCCACGACGGAACCAAGTAGGCGAAGGCGAACACCTGCTGCTGCCTTGGCGCGCCAGGCGTTGCGTGAGGGGAGAGGGCACCGCCGCGACGCCACGTCATCCTCGCTGTCGGAAGCCTTCGTTATCTGCGCGTTCCTTCTCCATGCAAGCTCTTGTCTGCGTTCGAACTGCGCCTCTGTAAGGCAAAATCGAAATGCGCTAAGGGTGGCCAAACTTCTCAACGCGCTCGCTTGTCCGTGAGGAGTTCATAACTCAAGAACGACTCAGAGGCGCTCAGTTGCGCATTAATGCTTTCGCATTCACAACTCTTTAAGAAGTGCTCAGGTGTTCTTATATTTTTTAGTGTTCTCCGGAATTTTTAAAAATCACCTATTTCAGATAATATAAATTTGGTGCATGAGCTGGATTATCGCCTGAGCTCTAGGCGATTTTTAATGTTTCTGAAAAAAATTATCACCCCGTATAGTCAAAGAGCCGTCGTTTTTTGTTCCAGAACATGCCAACAATGTATGGAACAAAAAAGACAGCTTTCTGGCTATACATTGTAACACATGCGGCTTTACAACAATGTGTGAACACACAATGGTAATTTATAGACACAGCGACGTTAGTACTCGGGTTACTGTCGAAGGGGCGCAAATGAAGCCGGGAAAGTGCGCATGGATCAATGAGCCTTGTGTGTCATTATCTGAAAATAAACTGACTTTCTTGGAAGGAGTTGGCTCATGTAATAGGAGTACGCGGTTATTTGTTTAGTCTGCTACTTAAACTGCTGTTCTTGGGCTTAGTCACTCGCTCCCCATGTTTGCCGAAAGTGTTATTTCCACACGTGCGGTTATATCCTAGAAAACAAATGAACAGATTCCACCACTAAAATAATTTCTCGCAAGTAATTTAGAAAAAACATAGATTATGATGGGTGGTACGGGTACACAGTACCTGTAAAGTTATTCACTCGGTGCTTGTTAGAACTACATTAAAAAACTTCGTGCGGGAAATTTTGGTGTGATAATGAAGGAGTAGCTAAACTTCCTACACTTTCGGGAATACATTGTCCTCTTCAGCAACGTTGTATATTTGCGAACGCTTACGAATGAAAAGCTTTGTCACTACGGGCTCACTGGCCACTTCACCAATATTTTCTTTAGCAAGTGCTGTTTCCCATTGGCCAGCCACCTTCGCTAATAGTCTGTTCCGCATCACCATTGGAGCGAAACGGGCCTTACGAACATTTCTAGAATGAGCAATTTTTTGAAATACCGGCCTAGCGGACTATAAGATAATTAGCGTACGTACCGAGTCAAGGGGGAAACACGGCGAAGGAATATGCAGTGTGACGAAATTAGGTACTTGCAGACAGGCGTGAGATATGTTGAAGTGACAACTACAAAGGCAATTGGATATTACTCGGAGAGGCCTCAATTGTGGAATGGAGGTAGAGCAAGACGGATGGACCCATATTCACATTTTTTCTTTTTTATTTCTTGGTTTTGGCCATCGGTAGGCCGGAGCGCTATACACGTTGACCCAAGGCCCAACTCTGATTCTGTTCCAGCATCAAGATAGGCTAGAATTTGCTCATATATTTTTTCGCTTCTAATGTCATATAATATATATAAACATGGGCCCTGATGATGAACAAGTAATGTGAACAAGCCAGAAGAAATGAAACAAAATCTGGACCTGCGTTACGAAATCAAAGACGTCTTTTGTGGAAAATCGCTCTACTTGTAGCCCATAGATCTCGCTTTTTTGTCACCTCTAGCGCTAGTACAGGCTTATGCTGTACAGATTATTAGATATTCGCTGCGGTTGATGGGATCGATAAGCAGAACTGCCTTGATATTGAACTAGTGCGATACTTAACGTGTTAAGCTTTTGTCAGGAGCAGAGGCGGTGCACTCAAATTTCTGAATATCAGCGTGCCAGCATCATTGAAGGAAACGCATACGTTCACTATATTTCAGTTTGAAAGGCCGTCTTAAGAGTTAGCGAAATAAGCATATGAACGAGAGTGATGATAAAGAACTGTACAATCTGCATATTCGAAGCAGTTCTTTACATTCGTCAGATGAGGACAAAATAGCTTTTTTGTGCTACTTACGCATCGGATCGCCTTATTTTGCAGGCCTTTTCGCACAACTGGGACAAATGTTTTGCTTATTTTGTAGGCAAGGTGCGAGACTGGCCTAGTTGATAATTCATGATGTGCACAGCAGGATAGCAGACAAAGGACGGAAAGGCACGATGGAGGCGCGGCATAACAATTCTGTCCCGGCATACTAATGTCCAAGGTTGTCAACATCTATGCTAAGTTCAGCCTAAACTGTGCCGTTGAAACCTCATAGTACGGTAGACCCTCGTTGAGCCCAGAAAATTATCATGAAATGCTCGAAGAAATTCGCCGTTGAAAAACACCAACTTATTTTACGATTTAACGCTTCGTAAAAACGGAAAGAGAACAAGCTACCGAAGGCTGTCACGTACTTATGTCGGCCCAATGGACCTCACTCGCGTTCTGGCTCGTGCATATAAATTAGCAGAAAGGAACCGTCAGCCAGTGAGCGAATCATAATATGCAAAAAAGCAGTCTTGTTGGCGTGCTTGGGAATCATGAACATCGCGCAACGGTTAGCCGAAGAGAGCTTCCGAGACTACACGTTTTCTTATGCATGGAGATTCGCGGTGCACACGCTAGACGGGCATCTTGACTCTCCTGCGTCTGAGAAGAACTCGTGCATACGTCAGGACTGGTTGAAGGGTGTTGCGATGTGCGGCGAGCGCGAGCGAATAGGAGAACGTGCTCGTAAGACACATCGGCAACGGTCGGCTGGGTTCGGTGTTTGAGTGACGTGGACATTCAGCGTGGCCGTTTCAGCTATAAACAAACTTGAAGAAAAGAGGAATACGGAGACGAAGACCTGACGGATGGACGAAGAGTGGATGGGGAAAAAGAGATAACACCCGAATGGCAAAGACGTGGACGCTGTAAAAAAGCACTTCGAAATAATAAAAAAGAAAGATAAGATAGGGATACGTTGGGAACGAGAGGAGAAGGGGGATGCGGAAGACACACTAAGCGACGACGTTGAAAGGGAGGGGGAGGAGGGAGGCGTTGCTTGAGTGGCCGACGCGTGGCGTGAAGTGACGTGGCGTCAGTCGTCACCGCCGTCGACGCCGCTCCGCGCTACTCTGGCAATTCTCCGCGGGACACGGCAGCCACGTCGCTGTCGACTAGGATGCGGAGAATGACATCTTCCGGAGCCTGTCACCGACATCGTTCCGCCGTCTCCCCCCTTCGCGACGCTTCTCGACAGAATTGGGAAGCGGGACGTCAACAAGCAAAGAATCACTAACGCATATGCACACATAACAAGAGTGGGAAGGGCACTTTTGATGCCGTCGCACGCGAGGTGAGCTGCGCAACACAGCGTGGCGAGTCAGGTGCAGGGCCCACGTCCTTATAGCCTCTTTCTCGTTTTTGTTGCCTCCAACTGAACTTACTCAACTTCAGACTCTTGTGATGCCCTCCTTTAGCTGTCACCGCTTATAACCTGCCGCTCATCGACAGCATCGGAGGCTATGCACTCGCGGGGCTCTAAATTGCACAGTTAGAGCGCTGTAAGGCTGATTTTGTCCCCTTTCCAACAAATAAATAAAATCACTCTTGAATGCTTCTGTTACGGTTTCTCTTATGTAATCTGGAAACGTGTTTTTGACATTATAGATGCAGGAGAAGAATATAACATAGTTACAGAAAAAAAATATTTCTGTTTAATGAATGCTTTATGCATTAAAGCCTATAAGGCGACCACAATAGGCACTAACTCCTTGAAATATTTCGAAACGTGTTAAAGCTTCAAAAATCAAGAATGTCCTTCATTAGCTTTTCTTTATAAATATAAAATAAAGAGGTGGGAAGGAGCCTGAAATATTTAGAAAGCAACAAGAGAAGACAAGCACACTTTTGAAAATTTGTCAACGGGAGTAATTGGAAAGCCTTTTGAAACTGGATGTAGCGCGAATGCCTGAACTCATTTCGGTGCAATATAAAACACCGCTTACTCTATGCTTCCACGAAAGCGTGTGACAAGGTGAAATAACTGTCATGCTCGCATAAGCAACAAAAAAAAGAACACACTCAGAAATACTTAGTTGTTGGGACAAACACACACTTTTGAAATTGTAATAACCTTATGTCTTCGGAAATTGGCGAGGGGATATTTTTGCTTTCAGTAACGGTAAAATATGCTTTATGGCCAGCTAAATGCGTGAATAATATGACAGCGCCTTTCTTAAACGACATTATTAAGCTAACCTTTACAACATATGCTTTACCACGTTATCACAAAGCTGCCAAAGTTTCGTATAAATACAAATCTCGCGAAAAAATGTCGCATTAAGCTACATGAAAATTTCAGTATTGATGTATTTTCTAATACAAGTTCCGAATTATAAACAAATGGAAAAAAATAATTTGTTAATAAACAGGAAACAATAAAATGAAAAAGAAATAACATCAAGAATAAAATAATAATTGTGAGGCCTTGTCAATTTGGGTTAAAAGCAAGAATAAAAACAAAAAGAAAACAAAAATGTTCGCCAGAAACCGCTCTAGCTTCTCTCGCTAAAAAAGAAACTCGTTTAGGTGCATTCGAGAACGAACAGTATGCAGTCGCATGCTTATCGTCTGTTATAAGGCTTACGACGTTCTTTTTATTATGTCCTTATCTTATCAACATGCACATACTGCTATCTGAAGTGGAGTACCACAACAAATTCTAACTTATCTAGAATACGGAAATGACAACAGGCGTTGCGTATAATTGTAGTGTTATTAGTGAAAAATCGTCTTTTTTCGTATTTTCATGCGTTATAAGGGGTTTGTAGTTAGTTCTTTCGGTGTCCTCGGTGAACTAAACAAGCCTTATTGTTTACATTTACCGTAGATAAAGGGCGCATTATAGGTAATATGCAGGCAAAGTTCAACGTGTGTGGAATTAATGTGATTTTTGCAATAAAAACTGTAATAATATGCTTCGCAGAGTTATGCGTGCGTTTTACGAGCAGCGCAATATTTTGTCGGCTGCCCGTGGATAACTAGAAATGGTGGCAAGATTATGTTTAGCAGACATGTTTGGCTACGCCATGCCAAATTTATGGGTGAAGTTGAATAGATGTGGGTCAAGTAGAGCTTTCGCACGTATTTCCTTCACCAGGTGCCCGGAAGCGTTATATGCCAAGTTTACGGTTTTTCCCAATATCCCAATAGAACCCACGCTAAACAACGGTGACATTTGGTGACAATAACGAGCAGGCAATGGGCTATGTGTAGGGAAAATTTAATGTAGTTTTGTGTGCCCCAAATAACGCATTGAAGTGCTGCAAAGCGTATGTAATTGACTTCTACGAGCTGCGCAAAATATAGCACGCTGCCCTGGCATAACCACAAATGGCACCAAGTTCCCACTTAGCGAGAATTACCTGACCACTATCGAAGTCGATGTGCGAAGATGAATGCGCGCACCTCGAATGCAGCTTTTGCAAAACTTTTCGTACATAGTCGTTCGAAAGTGTCACTCTGCCATTGTCAGCTACGTTTTTAATTCTCCAGAAAGGACTATGCGTCCTCCAAAATTTATAGTTCATAAAAATTCGGGGCATCCGAACTTAGATGTGTCACGAAATCGATAGTGTTACTGGCCTAATTAGGAACAAGTGCGATGACCTTACGACAATACGATGCAGTTAGGATGGCCAGCACAAAGAATTCTTGAACGACCCTGTTTATCGGTATTTTCATGCGGTATAGGTCGCTTGCCTGGTGAGCTCGAAATACTAAATGGTATACTTTGTTCCCAATATATGAAAGTAAGGGCCCGGTAATCAGTCGTGTGTACGCGAAATTCGAAGTGGGTAGGTAATTGAGGCTTTTGCAATAAATCAAATATGAAGGCGTGCAGGAGGGTTATGAGTGTTTTAAGCGTGGATATTGTTACGGAGCAAGACTGGCGAGCACGATGATGCTTATATAAACAAGATGGCTGTGGAGACGAATACCACCTCTACACGTCAAATCGTGTTCTTCTGACTGGCGTCACTCTTGGTTGTTCCGAAACAATATTTTAGCCCATTTCTCTGGCAGAACTAGGGATGGCATCGATATAAGATTTAGAGAGGCGAGGGCAAAGACTATGGCAAATCTGTGTGCGAAAACATCAGTGTGTCTTTGTTACTGCTTTTGAAAACATTTCTTACGCATATGCTTGAAAGTTTTGTACGGTTGCTACCAGCTATGTTTATCAATGTTCTCAGATAACTACACGTTACCCGAAGTCTACGTTCAATGGAAATGGTGATCATGGTTAGTGCTATGTATACAATGAAACTTTAACATTGCTAGCTTGACTAGAAGTGTCGCAAATAATTACTAAACCCTATTTCCCCCTCTTCTTTATGCATTAAACGTGGTACGTAATACGTCCCCGTGGCGTCCTGGGTGATATAGAAAAAAAAAAAAAGATTTTTTATATTTGTCGGTAATGTGTACAAGAAATTCAATATGCGTAAAACAATTATGGCTTCCGCAGTAGAACACGCATGCGAGCTATCCAGAGCGATACTAATATTAATAATATTATGATATCATCGAGCGATGCTCAAGGGACGAGCCGCCGCGAGGACGACGACGAAGTGGGTCTGTGCTCTTGGCGCGAGCGAGTGTCGGCCTGGCGATCTGTCTTCAGTGTAAATAGCCTCTTTAATCTGTGTCTTTGAAGACTTGCACTCCCTCGATAGTCTGCAAACAGAGCACAGAGAGTGCATGCCCCGCATCGCGACGTGTTTAGTGCGAGCAGAAAAGTGTAAGGTTGTATCAAAAAGTATACCTTGATCATTAATCGCACAGACAATGCTACAGAATCTACAGAGCAAAAAAGAAAATTCTTGCTGTTTTGCGTGTGAAAGTCATGACATTGGTCTTAGCTGTATTGAAGGTGAGGTTATTACCTTTGCACCATTTAGAAAAGGAAAGCAGGTCCAACTGCGGGGTGAGGCAGTAGTTAACAGTGTGAATTTTCTTGAAAATTTTTGGTGTCATCGGCACATAGAAGGAAAGAAGAGTTCCGAATAACGGAATGAATGTCATTAACAAAATTAAAAAGAGGAGTGGTCCTAATACTAATCCTTTAGGGACGACGCTAGTTCCCATGTAAAAAAGACGTTTGGTCACTGACGGTAACATAACATGATCTATCAAGAAGATAACTGCGCAAGAGATTGACGATTGACGAGTCGACATCAGAGTAGTAAATAAGCTTGATCAGAAGCAGTGAGTGGCATCATACATCAAAGGCTTTGCTCAGGTCGCAGTAAACGGTGTAAACTTGCCCCTTTGGATGTATCGGTGCCCAGATCTGTGTCATGAAACTTTCCATATTTGCGATAGTGGAGTGGTCGGTGAGAAATCGATACTGATTCGGAATGAGTGAGTTCTTCACAGTAAAAGACAAAACTTGTGAAGAGCGATATCAAAAATTTTAGAAGAGGCACAGAGAAGAGAAATCTGGCGATGATTCGGTACATCGGTTTTACAGCCAGAATGAAATACAGGAAAATCGCGAGCAGATTTCCACATCTGCATGAGGAAAAGTGGGAGTTGTCAAGGAGTTGTTGATTATATGATGAGAAATGGGTAGGAAAAGAATCTGGGACTGCTTGGATTTGTAGTCCTCTAGAATCAAGCAGGCGAAAACACTCTCCATGTATATTATAGCATTTACAGATGTACCTCCAAAATCACGCCGGCCGGTCAGAGGCGTTCTTTTCCAAGAATGCACTATATAAGCCTTGACCCCGCTTATAGAGGCATTTACAGAAAGCCCGAATAATAATAATAATAATAATAATAATAATAATAATAATAATAATAATAATAATAATAATAATAATAATAATAATAATAATAATAATAATAATAATAATAATAATAATAATAATAATAATAATAATAATAATAATAATAATAATAGGTGTGTTTTAATAACTAATCGGAATTTGTCCTGCCCTGAAGGACAAATTATCGTACCTTAAACATACCTTAAAACATGGCACCAGGATCAGATATAATGAAAATTCAGTACACACTATGGTTAATTTTCTCGCAGTGTAAAATGTGCGTGTACAAATTACGGTCCTTATGAAAATTCTTTAGCAAGCGAAGGACAAATTACCTTACCTTAAACATACCTTAAAACATGGCACCAGGATCAGATATAATGAAAATTCAGTAAACACTATGGTTAATTTTCTCGCAGTGTATTTTTACGGTCCTTATGAAAATTCTTTAGCGAGCGTTCGAAAGCGTTATTTGCGGGCAAGGTTTGAAATGGACAGGCCATACATGGGCAATGCTTTTTACAGGCACCTGAAATTCGTATTGCAACTGCTCGAAATAACAGCTTCGCTGGAAAGGGAGTTGTGATTCTGCAAGGCGCGCAAATCTTCTTTTTTCTAAAATTTTCCGTGCGTCCATATTAAGGTGGTGCTCCCACACTTGATGCAAGCGTAAGTGAGCTGATATTGCTGTTAGAAATCTCGCAAGATCAGATTTGAGGGCGCACACTCTTAGAAAAAAGGCCACACTAACAAAACGCTAGTACCGGCTTATCACAATAAGTAACTAACATCCTAGTAATGGCTCCGGTAGTTGCATTGCTACCCAAAGGAGGTGGTGCATATGGATAGCTCAGGTAAACAGTATAAAAGTTAGATACATAGATACTAATAAGGCCGGTACTGTACCACAATCACTTAGGGGGGCCTTCTTGGTTCACAAGCGGTGCTTCCATTGTCAAGAAACAATGAAGTTGCTTCTATTCCTAAACTGTACCCCAAATACGTATTCGGAAACAAAAGAAAAGAGAAATGAGGACCGTACTGCCACACAGTTTAGTGATATTTAAAATAATGTCAAATAACCGCACGTAAGTGTCGTCACAGGACATCAGGTTGCGTGTAGTAAAGTGCACTGTACAGAAAGAAACAAAGGACAAAGAGGAACAACAACGTACCGCACAATACAATGTTGTGATACTATACGCGACAAGCTTCTGGGAATCAATTTATGAGAATATATAGCGAAAACCTTTGGAAGCACAGGTTGTATCGGTGTGTACTTACGTGCTTACATAAATGAACAAAATTTAAACTTATATTTGTATACCGCGCAGTGTGCAATCTGCTACACATCGCAACACATAACCACTAATGGAACATAATAGTAAATGATATAGCTTATCTCAGTATCGCATTATTATCGCCACTACACAGCACAACGTACTATAGAGGTGACAGTGTTATATAACCTCGTACAAGCTGATATGTAAAATATACTAACAGCTAAGTAAAAGCAGTCCTTACTGTAAGGGTGATTTATCGGAAGTAGTACAAGAATTGTAAATTTGCAGTAATGGGTGGCAAATAAAGGGACTACACCCATTGCTTCCTTTTTTCTGCCTCTTTTTTTTTCTAAGAGTGCAATGCACAGTAATGGCAAAGTCTAGTATTAGTTAAGTTACCTGCTAAGTCATGAGACCTCTAATGGCTGCGTACAAGGCTTGCCCTTTCAACCAAAGAACGGTATCGTTCTGAGGTATAGTACTATCGTCATACTGCATCGAATGCAGTCAACTCGAAACACATAGACACGAACTTGAGGACTGTGCTGTAGAGGTTGGCATACGCATGTTGCAAGCAAATGTGCATGTTAACCACAAAGGGCGGAAAACGTTTGTGTTTGGGCATCAACGACGCTCTGTCGCAGAAGTCTAAATAAAATAGTTTGCTGCGGAATGTTAAAAAACGGAGAAAGAAGCGCATTCTTCCGGCATTCCAAGAGGAAACAAGTGCACGAAGGCACTTTCAATTAATTAGCCAGCAGGCATTCACGTAAATCAGCAAAGTACACGCACGCTGCATGGATATAACTGCATTCGCTTTAATAACGTTTATGGCAGCATGCCAGGCCCTGTCTGCGCTAATAACTTCCGGACATCCTTTTGAAAGCACCGAAGGGAAAAATCGAAATAGCGCGAAAGTGTCTTCAAGGCAGAAAGAAAAAAAAAACAATAAAAACCGGCTATGTTAGGTAAAGAAAAGCATGAATTTTTATTAAACGCTCTTTTATGCTTACGAACGTCCATTCAAAGAACAGGACGCACGCAATCTAGGGAATCACTAACAAAAGAGACACCTTGATGTGCTTTATGAGTGTGCGCCGCAGGAAACTGTTATATGTGCTAAAAGAAGTTTGAAACGATATTGAAGTAAGCTGAATGAAACGAATTTGAACGAAGGTGTACGGTAGCCCGCTCTTGCTTACGCTCTCTGACTGCTCTGCTAAAAACGCTAACAGGGCTCTTGACGTCGACAAAAAGTGGACAGCCGAGGCAGCGCCTGTCATTTGCACTTCGAAGTCGAAGGTTTTTCTGTTTGCTTTCTCCCCCTTTTTTTATTCTCGCGTAATATGACGGCAAGGTATTTGCGGGTTCCTGATGCGAGAACGTGGCACCGTCCATTTGCGGAAATGCGTAAATATTTCTGCACTAGTGGAAGCGGCAAATCACTATTCATTACTGGTGGAATGTTTGTTATCAAAGCCTAAATTGGTCCCCAGTAAGGTGATGCGGTGCTTTCTACACGAATACGGCACATTTGCGAATGTTGTCTTGCTTGAGCAATAAAGGACCCGAGGCTCGTGTTTCTTCTTTCTTCTACCTCTGCAAAAACGTGTAGCCGATATTCACTGCGTTGCTATTTATTTTATCACGCAATGAGTGTTGCTCTCAAATTGAATAAACGATGTCAGAACAGGACTGAGCAAGAACTGGCCGGATTTAGATAATAATAGATTTAAATTCCCATTGTTCTTTATATAAGACATCTGAACACAACACTTGTGCCAGCTGCTGATTTTAACATGGAATGGCCAGATGCTTCCACCTATAAGAGACTCATCCGAAAAAAAGTAAGAGTGAAACTGTCAAGCTGATTGATGTCATGATCTACTTTGGTAGCACGTGATTCACACCTGTTTACAATTACGTTTGTACAAATGACGCCAGTAAATTCAGAAGCATGACACAGGCGGTGGTGGCTGGTGCCACATGGAGAGATCGTGTGTTGATGAGGAGCTGAGTATGCCTAGCGTTTGCGTCTTTTTCTTACTCTCAAAATGAACTAGTCATTTGAATAAAATTTATTATAACAACTAAGGTCACCTTCACCATGAGGTATTTTAGACAGAGATAAACAAAAAGCAAGTGAAAAAGCACATGAGTTAGTACCAACGACAGATAAGAATTTGATAAGATTAGTATCACTACTGCTCCGAAATGGTCTAGAGACGTTTTGAAGTTATCTGGCGAAGTCGCTTTAGCTGCTGCCGGAGAGGCATAGTATAGGTTGAGAAGGTCACGTTCTTGCTGGAACCAACGAAAGAAAAATGTCCATTGAGAATGGTGAGAATGAGAATGAGAATATTGAGAATGGTGGAATGGCAGAAAATACAGAGGAACAGGGGGTGCAACCCGGTTCGATTATCAACAGTTCTTGACGTCCGGAGCGCGACGAATGATGGCGACCCGTAACAGGGCTCCTGTGTCCTGTCATGCAGCAGGGTGTTATTTTGGAGCAGATTGCGTCATTGGTCCATTGATGCAGATGGACGGAAGGGAGAAGAATATTGAAGAGAATAGAATACTGAGTGAATCGATGCGAGCGAAGCTGTAGCTTTCTGCGCTGTTTGCGTTGATTGCCGCCAATTGACGGTGATGTATATGTCACGTGTAAGTTCATCAGCGTTTAGAGCAATGGTAGAGTGGTGAGTTGATGTTGACGGCGCAAAGTGGACGCCTCCGCAGGCAGCGGGACTGACGCCGTTTGACAGGCTTTGGCATAGACAGCACGAGAATAAGACGTTTACATAATCACGCCAGAGTCGCTAGACCACAGTGCATCGCGCGCTACTTTGGGTGGCCAGTACCTTGCTGGTCTACATTTCCGGCAATGTCGAATCAAATAGGTCGCGAAGCTTCGGGCGATAAGCGGCTCAGAATAAATTGCCACTGAAATCAGCAAGGGTGGTTATGGGAGCACTGATTGAAGCGCGACCGTGTTGGGAGGGAAAAAAACATTGAGAAAGAAAAAAAAGCTTTTTTTAATTAAAGCGACACGCTGTTAGATTCATTCAACGAAAATAAAATTCCTAATCAATTTTATATATGCGTGACCAGTAAAGAAAAGGCAACTCTATTTTATTTTATTATTATCACTAAATACTCTTTTTTATGCCCCAGCACGACATGGTCTAGCCAAATGTTTTCAGCTGACACACCTACATTTCTTTTAAGTTTAATTTTGACGTGTAGGGGAAATAATTCACGCAAGAAATTATATCAAAACCATACGTTCGTAACACTTATCATTTCTATAAAGATATGACTAAAACGTTACTTTGACTGCTTAATCTGCACAAAGTGACACAAAGGGCGCGTTACAAACGGCGTCATCCTCATTTTCGCGTTCTGAATGCTGCTGAATGCAAGATGTTTTCATAAAATCGAGGCATATTCCTTAATAAGTAAACCACATCCTAACTGAGTTGGTCTTTTTTTTAGATGAGAGTTGGGCTGTTGGAAGCGATAGCATGCTCTTTAGTGCATTTCCGGCCTACTACACGGCCCTGCTTCATCAACTAAAACAGAGTAGGACTCACAAAACAAAAAATCTGGAAGAAAGAGGACGAGCTTTGCAGCGTCGCCTCGTAATAGAGCTCTGAAAGTAGTGAGCGTACGCAGGTGCAGTAATTAAAGCGTAAATAGTCAAATAAAGTTGAACAGTAATCTTGATCGACTGCAGATTGTCACAGCATCAAACAACTCTCACATTTCACAAAGCTTCTGCGAGCGGCGACAAATGTTTAATAAGTAAGTTATGACACGTCGAAGAAGATATGTAAGAAAATATTGATACGGTCATGCGCTGCTTTGTATGGCCATTTGAATATGAAGGATGGCGATGCAAGACTTGAGAGGTTCAAAGGACAGCAGTGATAAAAGCTGCATGCAAACATTACCAGGCAAGGGTAAATGTTGACACGCAAGACTGAAGCAAGCATAGCTCCTCGTCGGGTCAAGAGGTTACCAAATACTGTATTATCGTTCAAAACTAGAAGCCGCAGTAGTAGGTAGTGCGCTAGTCTAATTTGCAGCTGCGTGCAAACGAAACCATGGGCCGGATGCACAAAGCCTTTCCTTTGTACAAAGATTTTGTCGTTAGATGGTCACCTTCGCTGATAATATCTTCAGCATCACCGTTGGCTAAAATTCGCGCTTGAGAAGAATAAGTACAGTTGGACAGCTTTTGCGAATACGAGCCCATGTTCTTTCTTTTTGTTTTTAGCTTTCGAGAAGCACTCACTTTTGCACCTCCCTTTTCCACATCCTTCGGTTTTCTTCATTTCTTGCTTTTGACTGCTCTACAGGGCGTGCACTTATGGCCTGGGATTAGACTTCGTACCACCGACTTCACCTTTCTTTGTCTACTTTCGTGTCGGCTCTTAAACTGCCTTGTGTCCCACACGAAGAATCTTGGGAAATATTTTTTTTGCACATCACAATTTGTTAGTACTCGCGATCCTATTCTCTTTCCCTTCCATAACTATCATATTCTAGTGGTTCAAAGCTTCAGCTGCAAAAATAAAAGTCCAACGTAAAAGTTCAACTTTAGTGCATCGTTCTACTGAGGCTTCCATTTATCTTATCCTCTTCAATACTGAAAAAAGATGTAGGTAAGTAAGTCAATAGCTGTCCTTAAAGTATGATTTTACACTGTTGCAGAAGCTGGCCAAAAATAAATTGGAGACATAAAAGTGACTCTGAAGCCAAGAATCTATGTCCACAAACGTGAACATGAGTTGCGGAAACATGTCTTGAGCTTCTGGCGGCTATGCTATTGTTTATATTTAACGGCCACCTCACCCAACCTCCTTTGGAAGCACAGAAATGTACGTTATTTTAATGCCTTAGGAATTTCAGGTAACGAATGCTTAGCTTTAGAAAAAGTGTGCGTAAATGTGGACACTGGTAACGAAGATGATATTTGTCTGACCTGCAAGTCTATCAACAGACACTACATAGTGCGGCCTGCCGATACGAGCACCAAGAACACCAGATAATGCGAGTGTATTTAAAGCTTTCACCACAAAAACACAAGTATGTATATGTTAAGACAAAGGTTCAACTTAATCGTGAGGTTGCTTAGGGATACAAATAATTCAAATTAGAAAGAGAGTGCGAAGAAAGAACAAGGCTTGCACTGGTGATCAATATAATTTCATCAAATAAGTCTGGCAATTTCTGTGGGCGTAAGCGAACCCATCGACCGGTTCGCCATTCTTCTCTCGTGAAAGTATATACGCAGACCAGTAGTCACCTTTGCACCAGCAAGGAAGTGCTTCAGGAAACGGAGGGGCCATGCATGAAGCCCGAATGCTGAAAGTAACACGTTGCGGCTTGTGAAGAGAACTTTTGGAGTGGCTCAGCAAAATGACCATCGCCGGTTGAGTGTGGAGGGCACAGAAGAAACACGAACATGAAGGCAACCAAAAAAGACGATTACCATACTTCCCAATGCGAAATTTAGGCGCCGCTCTACAAGTCTTTTGATTTCGTTATATATTTGCTGACGCGGACAATCTTTCTCGTACGGTACGTTGCAAACAAAGTGAAGTGTGGCGCGACGGCCTCGCTAATTGGAGATTGCGAAAGGCAGCGCGTGGATGATGCGCGGGCGCGATTCACAGCGGCCGCCACAGACAGACTCTCTGCTCATGCAACGCTTTGTTTCCACACACATGGCCTGGTACCATCTCGTAGCCATGGTCGCTGCAAAGCCCGTCTTGCGCGGCACTACGCTTTTCTTCTCACGCTTTCGCCATACCCTTCTCCTCCTCCGCTTTCATTGCACTCTCTTTGCTTTTGCCCTCATTCACCTCCCGCTGCGCTCCGCGTTCACTTTCCTCCTTCGCTGTGCTCGTTTCTTCGGTTACGAGAGACAACGCCGAGGCTCGCCGCAGGAACGTGCACCTATGAGCTGCGCTGTAAAAAATCGCGCCACGGACAGCGAGCGAACAGGAACGCATTAAAGAGACGTGGCTGCGACGCGGTAAGTGTCGGCCGCTCGAAAGGTTTTGGTCGATAGCAATTTCAACTGGGCGGAAGAGCAAAGGTTAGATAGGGAGGTAGCGGTATTGGAGGCCAAGCCTGGAGCACGGATCTCATTGCTGTCGACTGGCGCAAGCGGAACCGCGTTGGATGTATAATACGTTTCCAGCCCGCGTCTGGCAAACGCTCATCAAGAGACAATACAATGAATCGAAAGAACTTTATGTGGTTATAGCTTTGTTTGATACCTACGGTATCAATTACGGGTGGTTCGTGGCGGAAGTGAAATTCGGGTCAAGCGTGCACACAGCTATCAGAACAGGTAGCGATGACCGGCCAAACAAGCGAGGAGGAAGATTTCACTCTCGTGTAATTAAGGTTTATACTTATTTGTTTCATTATTTAACATAGAGCAAATTATTAATATTTCTGCTGAAGTCTGCAGTGTCCGTTGTGTGGCAGATGAACTGGCACAAGGAGAGCAAGCCTGAAAACTCATTATGCTGTTCTTTTGTTGGGATCATTCTGTTTACTGCACTGGCATTTGGCTGAAAACTCGATGATAGTGACAAGAAGGAACAAGTGCGCACTTTTCAGCCCTTGTCATATTTATTGCTTTTGGCACGAAAGGCTAGCGAAGTAAAAGATAAAAAAAATGTCTAAACTGAGATGCCAGCAAGTAAACTGGAGAAAGGGGTGATAGAAAGGGGCGTAGAAAGGGGTGATAGGATTAATCGCGGATGCGTCTAAATCACCCTCAGGATGTACGCGTCATTAACTTTGAGTGTCGCCCAGTGTTGCTAAGCCAAGAAATTGTGAAAGCGGTTTGGCAAATGTTGGTCATCACCAATATTTCTGGAGGCCTGTGCAAGCCGTTTCTCGCAAACAGGGAAACCGATAACAGTCACTGTGTCACCTGTGAAAATAAGTAAGGAGCAGTACGATGCGCAAAATATGCATGAAGTCGTCGGACCCATACATACATTATCAGTATCAATTATAGAAATACAGATAGCCTTCGATGACTACGTATTCATAAGGTATACAAGCTGTCCCATAAACGATAAAATATGTATTCATAAAACAGCGCATGTCTCATAATAACGCCTACACATATATACAAGTTATTATTGAGGCAGAAGATGAATGCAACTTCTGAGGCAGAGAATAAAAGAAAATATTGTGGATAAATGTTCTAAGATCGAAACTATGGCGTCAATTTAGTTAACTATTAAGAACTTCCAATAATTTTGGTTCTAAGACAACGAAGATAATAGGAAAAAAACGTCACTAATCTCAAATTACCAGTAAGGTGTGGTAGGCGACGATGCAGTCTTTTTCGGGAAGCGCAATTATATCCGGGAAGCAAAGAATGCGTAAGAAATAATAAGGTATAAGCTTTCTGTGCCTGACACAGGATAACCACTTTTAAAAAACGTGCATGGTTAATTATTTTTGTGTCAGCCACAATTCGTGATGACAGCCGCATTCACAGTTAGATGATTGCGTTTCGCTCTCACTGACGAGAATGGAAAAAAATTACTGCAGAAAAACGGGATCACCTTTCTGAGGGGTTGCAACGCAACCAGAAGTGCCGAAATAGAGACAGATTGTCGTTCATTGCGTTGCTGAAAGCCTTCTATTGGCAGCACTGCTGTCACTTCCTGTGCTCCTTGTATACCTCTGCCTGTGAAGTTTGCAGGCGCCGAGGATATTCCGGTAGTCTACACAAAGGGATCTTCAGAAGAAAAAACCGGTAAATGAAAAAAAATTGTACAGTGGCAGGTGAAAGAGTCCTCGCTTTCTGGATAGGCGGACAAAATAAAGAAAAAGCAATGCCGAGAGACGAAAACATAGCATGATGAAAACAAAGAAGAAAGAAACAACAAAGGAAAAATTCCATGCTCCATACCGAAGGTTTACCAAGCAAACATCTACATATAGCATGCCAGGGAAGGAGTACTTCCGAAAAAACAGAAATGTGAAAATACTCTTTCCAACATATAATCATGGCTCGGTTCGCAGCCAAGAAGAGCGGTTCGTGATAACCTAGGCGAATCCGTGGGCTTTTTCCGCAAGAGGAATGAAAGCTCGTAGTTCTCTGTCATGAGTTGCTCGATTTCGAAACACGGGTAAAAAAGAAATGAAAAAAAAAACCGAACGTAGACTTGTTGCCGCTTGCAGAGGCACATTTTTTGCGCAAATGAAAAGCGAGAGTTGTCTAGGCAATTTCCGCGGATGGTGGTTACGATTTTTTTTCCTTTGTGTGGTTTTCTTACACAGCATTACTTATTTTCACTCCGCCAAGTACACCCGCATCGTACAACTACGTCATGAGAGCATAGAATTCTTCCGCTTTCTGGGCGCTTTCGTAATATTTCTCACTCACCTCACCACAAAGTTTTCGTTACGAGGGAAGTCAATTGGGCGTCCTTGGCGTTTGCTCCGCCATCCGTTGGTTCTTCCCGATTCGCAGTTCTCTTTGAGTCGTCGTTGCCGCGCCAAATGCTTAACCTCAGCCCGAACCTTTTCCGTATCGTTACGTAAGACACAGCTTTGGCGACCACCATCACTTTCTTATAGATATAACAAAAAGCTGCCTAATTGTGTGCCAGGGACGCTGTAGCACATAATTCTGAAATAATGAAAACTACACCTAGTTATTTAACGTGTGACTAGAGAGGTGGACCTAGTGTACACGAACGATTTCGTAATATGTTTTTCTTAAACTGCGGTCGCTGCCGCTCGTAGTCGAACTCGCAATGTCGTGCTCAGCAGCAGAACTCCATAAAGTCACGGACCTACCATGACAGGTCTGCCGGAAATTCAATTACTGCGACTACAATAACAGAATTAGGAGCTAGGCACGTTAACGGATGTAATATTACGCAGTTTACGCATTAGGCACCTTATGAAGGTTCTAAAGCACGCGCGGTGAGCGTACGAATTTCGAAGGCGACGACCGGATATGCGGCCTGCACTATAGGCAGTATGCGACGCAAAAGTCCCTCCAAGCGCAGCTTCTAGCAAAGCATTTATTCTAAGCACTACTTTTTCACTTCTTTTAGTGGGTTTATGAGGACAATTTTCCGTTGTGTTGACGCCGAGGTAGTCTTTACTTGTTTGTAGTAGTTCAGTGCCTAGTATAGGGCAATGGATGTAGTCGACCAGTGTAGAAAAGAAATTTAAAAATTAGATTATGGGGTTTTACGTGCTAAAAGCACGATCTGGTAATGAGGCACGCCGCTATGGGGAACTCCGAAATAGTTTTGAGCACTTTCATTTCTGAACGTGCACCCTATGCATGGTACATAAGCGCGTGTGCTTGTGTACATTTGCTGGTCTAACATACCTTCACTACGAAGAAAATTTTGCTTCACCACAATGAAGTCTTGAGCTGCCGTTTAAGGCAGAGGGCTTGAAGAGAAAACGTTGCAGTTCCGCAAGAAGAAAGACGTAGGCGAACTCGCTTTTGAAGCCAAGGTCTTAGCCGACTTGGTATTTAGCAAATGCTATGCTCGTTTGCGCGGAACGCTTGGGAGCAGTGCAATCACGACGCGCAAGCGGGCATGTCATGTGATGTTTTTTTTGTATTTCGCGGTATTTTTTGTATTCCGCAGTAAGCTGAAAAGCACTAACACTTAATAGATGGACAGACAGAAACTGTTTATTCGGACATCTTGCAAACCGCTCTGCAACTTTCTAATTGTAATTTTGTTCCCAGCTTCTTTGCTTCAGAACATGGTCAGTTAACTTTGACAGATCATATAATTAAGAAAAATACAAATATAGTGTGACACACTGCATCCTCAAGGGGAATATGGTAGAGCGATTCAAAGACGGGACAAGAGAAGACACAAAGGGCACAAAGATGCATTACCAACAAACCCACATTGCAACCCTCGTGAACACTGCATTCATATGTGCGCAACCTGCATTTGGTCGCGTCGTCTTAGAATGCATCAGCGCATTTTTAAACTCTGGCTGAAGTTAGCTCAAACACCCTGTATAATCACAGATATAGGAAATCATGCCCATAGCCAAGCAATATATATTGCTGGGTTTACGCATAAATGAAGGAACTACTATTTAAGCAACCACGAAGATAGATAATCTGAAAATAACGAGAGTCAGAACGTAGCAATAATTTGCGGTCACGATAAGTATGAGGTGGTGCGCGGAATCTGGAATGAAGTAAGGGTACCAGCGCTAACGCTCACAAATGCCATTTTGTGATTAAAATTGGATATTCTGTGGAGGTTGGAAGTTAACTAAAGATCGGTAGGCCGGTTGGCTTTGGGAGCCCACTTTTACGCACAAACGAGGAATTGCAAGGCAACATGGGATGGGCCTCTTTCGAAGCCAGAGAAACGCAGATCAAATTTAGTTGTGAAGAAAGACTCACAAAAATGGATGAAAATAAATGGGCGTAGACACAGAAATGGAGGAAGAGGTCAAGAAAGGCGACAACCAAGTACAGGGTAATTAAAAGGGTAAATAGACAACCATGAGTCATCAAAAAAAAAATAGGCTTAGAGGAACAGAGACACTAAATTGGACGCAAAGAATGGAAATGTAAAAGAGAGCATATATATTTAAGTAGGAAGAAAGAAATTAGAAGGAAAATTCTGTACGATACAACAAAGGGCCGATCCTCGATATTTGAAGCGCAAGCTAGTTCCCTAAAGACGAAAACACACCAGAGCAAATATTCGCAATAAGATGAGACATGTCTGCTGCAGCAAAAATTGGTAAACAATTAAGAAAATCCTAATAGAATGCGAATTTATTCACCCGGTGAGACCCGTAGGTAACGTACACCTTCAGAAGTGCTTGGATCTTAAGTTGGTGGGAGCATCAACCGGTCAGCAGTGGAGATAAGCAAGAGATGTCTAGAGTAATGGTGAAAAAAAAAATTGGAGGACGCTTAAGCTTCGCCTTCAAGAGTGGAACGCGATAGCGTTCCCGTCGACCCGCCAATGGGTGTAAGACAATGGGCTACAGGGCAGGCATCACTTACGAGGCGCCCCGCATCAGACGCGGTGAGCGTCGAGCCATATGGTCGAGCAACGCGGCGTTCGGCGCAGCAACGAAACGTGCGCCTGAGCAAGCGGAGCGAACCAAAGAACTCGGTATCCCGGAGGGGGAAATGATGCACGCCAGCCAAACGCCGTGATCGGCACGGGCAGAGAGATAGAGAGATAGTGATCTAAAGAAAGGAAGGACGCTTGATTCTACAGAGGGAGCAAGGCGAAGCGTTGTCAGGGGAGAGCTCCAATGCGCGCGTGGCGCGCCATCTGTCGGGGCAGCGCCGTACATGGAGAGGAGGGGGTCTTCTGTGTTTGCCGCAAGATGGCTCTCCGTGTGCGGAAAGCGCAGAAGAAATGCAGCGAAACGCACTTCGCTACTCGTGTAATTGCGACTTCTGTAAGTTACATGTTCATAATTACCGATATACACCACAGTATAACTTTCCACGGCTCGTTTCGAAGGCAACACCGCATTCACTAGAGGCGCGTTTGTACCTTTTGGAAGCATCGAAATCATGGCTGAGTGGTAGCGTCTCCGTCTCACACTCCGGAGACCCTGGTTCGATTCCCACCCAGCCCATCTTGGAAGTTGCTTTTTATTTATGGAGTGCCTGCCGTGATTTATCGCTCACGGTCAACGCCGCAAAAGGCCGACGCCGACACCCGACGCCGACACCGACACCGACGCCGACGACACCGGCTTTTCTGCGACACGAGCTCCTTAACGCTATCGCGTTAAAAGGTACCAGTCGCGGTTGTTCAGTGGGTATGGTGTTGGGCTGTTGAGCACGAGGTCGCGGGATCGAATCCCGGCCACGGCGGCCGCATTTCGATGGAAGCGTAATGCGAAAACACCCGTGTACTTAGATTTACGCGCACGTTAAAGAACGCCAGGTGATCGAAATTTCCAGAGTCCTCCACCACGGCGTGCCTCATAATCAGAAAGTGGTTTTGGCACGTAAAACCCCATAATTTAATTTCAAAAAAAGTAGATAAGAGATTGATACCACCTGATCCGTTAAAGAAATAGGTATCGATAAAAGGCAGATATAGAAGTTTTTAAATAAATATATAGCAAGCAAATGCATACAAAAATGCTAGATGGAAAAGCTTGTATGACATAACTGCTTAACACAAGCAGACTGGGTGACAATTCGTCACTGCCCCGTTTTAAAGGGGATCCTAATAAACCATCATAGTCATTATCTGTGGTGTGCCTCGCAGCGCGCGCTCCGTCGCTCACGGCGGGAACGAGGGCACGTGCATCGAGGCACCCTAGAATTTGAGCGGGAGGAGAGATGGGTCGGAGATGCGCGCGTCTGAGTGCGCACGAGCGCGGTCATCCCTGCAAGCGCGTGGAGGCAAAAGCGGCATGCTGGCCTCGCTGATCTATACTTAGTGGCCGGCCTTGACGATGCCCTAGCGCGGCGCAGTATCTCAGATCGTGTGAAGGCTGAGTTATACTCCAGCATAGCTCGGATGGGCGTCAAGCGTGGTGCAGTTTCGCTATGCCGGCGAAAATTGGTCGCTCATACAGGCTAGCGACTGGCGCAGTCAGCGTTAGCAGTAGCTTTCGGCCCGCTTTGCCGTGGTCTCCGCGGGAATAGAACGTGTCCTATCTCACGCCGAAGCTGTCAGGACAGAGTGCATCGCGCATTAGTTTCGCTGGCCGGCGGCATGCTCGCCTACATTTGGAATGCACCGAAGAGAGCGTGCTAAGTAGGCGCCTTCACCTTACCACCAAGCGCTCGCTTGTGGCACACTTGTGCGCATGCGCTGTGGCAACAGCTGATCGCCACGCCGATGTTGACCCCGTTCAACACTCCTAATCATACAGCGGGCAAATCTTCGGCTATTCTGGCGTCGCTGGCGCGACGTATCCGACTTCGCCGGCAGCTGCCCGACTCGCTGAAAGTGACAGACTATAAATCGGCCATGACGCCTTCACAAAGGCCACATTTCTCCGCTTCGAAAGACAGCTGCCGACGCTGAAGAAAGGAAACCCAAGCGCGTTGAGGCTGCGCGCGCAGTACTAGAAAATGAGAGCCCCGACGTGCGTTAAGCACGCTCCATCAACGCCAAGAAGACGGCCGAAGCTCGTCACACCCAAATACGTGATTCGCGTCGTGCCCGCATGGAGTCGCAGAACGTCGAGCAACGTTTAAGAGACTCAGAGGAAGAGAGTCGCCCGAAAGAGACGCATAACTTCCGACACTGTCTAAGAATATAATGAGCGTCCCGTGCGTTGGAGCACAGCCAAGGAGGCACGATGGGCATCATCTTAATTGCGCGTAAAATATGATACGATTAAGATATGAATTAGGTGAATTAAAAATATCAATACAGACATATAATCAATATTTAATCAAGTCATTTGAACAACCGTGTACGTCGACCTTCTCCTCTTTAGCGTCGACATTTGGATGACAGCTTCCATTTCTTCAGCTGGCAGAAGTGTAAACCCAAGCGTCGCCCAAAGTTATTATCTCCGGTTATTACACTCTGCACCACCTTCACCACGACAAAATCAACCGCGCATTCTTTTTTTTAAGAGGGAAAGCACCATCCTTTCATGATCACTTCACTCTCCTTTCCTTACTATTAGTCCTTTTGTTAAACAAAGGGTTCTGCTTGAACTGCGCGCAAACTATTGGATGGAGCGTTTTTTATCTCACGCAGGTTATGTCAGGCCTTCATGGTCGGTTGGTGGTACGGTTTATTGATGAGTATTTCATAGTTTTATACGGTTACCTTGTGGACAAACAGGGGACAAGAAATGAAGACTGCGAGACTATTTAGGTTTTGTTTCCTGTGTTTCCTCTGAGGTCCGCAAGACACTTGAGCAATTTAAGAAGCTGGCACATTTTCCTCGTAAGGTAAATTTTAATGTGAGATTCGATACGCAATCATTCCTTTAATGATGGCAAGTGCTCAATATGAAGGGCCGGCTATGTGATTTCGCCAAGTCACAACGAAAATGAAAGACCATCTCTTAAGGTTCCGAACGCAAGTTCGGAACGCAGGTTCGTGGGAACTCAGGTTCCCACGTTCTGCAATTCCGAACGTGGGTCACGCCATTTATGCGGACGATATTACGATCTGGGCACCGGGCGGATCGATAGCCATGCTCGAACAGTCGTTACAAAGCGCGTTGGAGGCTACCGAAGATTTTCTTTCAAACACAGGCCTTGAACTCTCCCCCGCTAAATCAGAGCTACTGTTATACCGCCAGTCCAGACAGGGGGTGAGAAATCTTGCGCCTCTGGAAACTCTGCCGGTAGAAATTCGAGCTAAAAATGGGCATCCCATACCGAGGAAGGACTCGGTCAAGATACTAGGTCTCCTCATTGATGCCAAGGGCTGTAACTCGATGGCCCTCAACAGGCTCACTGGACAGGCTAGTAATGTCCTAAGACTTGTAGCCCGCGTCTCAAATCGAAGAGGCGGTCTTAAAGAGGATAATTTGCTCAGAGCTTATCAGGCATTCTTCCTGAGTCATGTCACCTACATCGCGCCGTACCTTAATTGGGGTAAAGCGGAAAAGGCCAAGCTCGACTCCCTAATCAGAACCGGCCTCAAGCGCGTGCTCGGCCTTCCGCAGTCCACAAGCACTGAGAAGCTGCTGGAGCTAGGACTCCATAACACCATCGATGAGCTAATAGAAGCTCACACAGCGGCTCAGATAATGAGACTTTCATCCACTAAGCCAGGGATTAAGATTTTAGAAGAAGCAGGAATCCAACCCAGACATGAACCGGCGACCAAAGTTAGCTTGACCCGGGAAACCAGAGCTCACATCATGGTTGACCCCGTCCCGCGAAACATCCACCCAGTGCATAGCCAAGGCAGAAGATTCGCGAGAGCAAAGTCCATCCTTAAAAGGATCAATCAGCAGAAGCTAGATGCCCTCTTTGTCGATGCTGCCAGATATGACAGTGGGGATAAGTTCGCTGTCACGGTGGTAGACGTGGGGGGCAACCTGGTCAATGCAGCCTCTGTTTATACTAAGTTTGCCCATGTGGCGGAGGAAGCGGCGATCGCTCTGGCTTTTCACAGCTCAAAAGTTCCCGCTATCATCTTCTCGGACTCGCGCACCGCGGTTAGATCGTTCTCGTCCGCCCTCATATCTGAACAGGCGTACAGTATTGTGATCAAAGCACTACAAAGGACTAGGGAGAGTACCGAAGGAGGATACGAAATCTCGTGGTTCCCAGCCCATCTAGACAGCTCAATTAACCCGCTTGGATGTAATCCTAACGAGCAGGCCCACCGGAGAGCGCGCGATTTCACGCACCGCGCTGTCGCGGGTAGCCAGGCTTGGAACGAGGTCAACATCCACAAAGATCCATTAAGTACATTCCACGAAATTGTTTCTCATTATCGACTAGGCAGGAGGACATTTCCACCCCCTCACCCCAAATTGAATAAACCTCAGGCTACCACACTAAGACTCCTGCAAACCCGTACATATCCCACTCCTCGGTCTCTTCACAGGATAGATCCTGAACATTCACAGTCGTGCCCCAAATGTGGTCATGACTCATGCTCCTTTGACCACATGCTCTGGCTGTGCCCAGCCCTTAACACCTCTCCACCCATCACGAAAGAACAATGGCAGGACTCTCTCAAGAGCAGCAATCTCAGCATTCAACTCCAGGCTGTCCAGAGGGCCCACGACATTGCCGCGGGACTTGATCTCCCGGTTCCATCGTGGGCGGAGCCACCAACTTGATCTTCGGGAGCCTTCGGTTTGGCTCCCCGAGGTCTCAGTCCCTCAGGACTCAAATAAAGTTCTTGTCATGTCATGTCATCTCTTAAGGTTACCCTTTTTTTTTTGCAAATGAATTTGCAGAAAGCTGGCTTTTACGGAAAACCTTGCCTAATGAAAGTCATTTCGAGCATATCATACGGAGCCACCAAACAATCACTCAGACAACTGTTCAGACATCGTACAATCAAGCAAACAATTTTGCACAACGAACGATGTAAAGTTCAGGAACTGGAATAATATTTTATATCACGATTTCCGCAGACTGCGGCTGGAGATAGAGAGTGTAAAAAGCGCAAAAATTAGATTTAGTTTGGTGCGATTGTCATCAACAGTATCAATAAAGACTGTCTCTCTTTCTTTCACATCTATTGGATGAAGCTTTTCTCCTTCATTATTTTTCAAGAAAATGTAATGGACTCGACGCCTGCAGTAGCTGTGAATTGTAGTAGGGAAAACGCCAACGTAATTTTCGATAGCATCGCATGGGAAGAAATGCTTGTGGCTGGAATCCAACCTTTTGAAGCTTTAGAACAGTGCGTTTACTCTTGGGAAATAGGTATAGGAGATCTGAGTTCTGAAAAAAAAAAGAATTTCCAAACGAATACAAGTAGGTTAAACTACCATGTCATTGCTTTCTTTATTCACTAATGATAATCTAATGGCAGCAACTTATGGCACCTGGCTAAGCCATTTTATCTGTAATTATGAGTGCTAATAGCATTTTACTTCTTTTCAGTTTCTCGAATTCTTGATGTAAGCAAACGTTCACTTTTAGACACACGGCAAAGTCGGAAGCGTGAATGCGTGTACTGCACAAAAAATGGCCGCCGGTGCTTTGGTACTGACGCGCCGGAAAACTGTGTCATTGTAGCAAGCAGTCCGCATTTTAGAGATTTCTTATAATTAAGAAAAACGTGAACTCCAGGATCCTTTTATAGGATGACTACATGAACATGGAAGATTAAATTATCTATTGACCTTTTCAAAATATTATGCTCAGCCTTAAAGGACAATCTTGCTCTTTTCCAGCGCACCAATGTTATTTATTCACGAGTTTGATGGGGCCTCACGCTTTGCTACTACCGGGCAGTAGCCACTAATAATCATTTAATGTGAATGACTACATTGACTCGGCTACTTCCTCCTGGAGTTTTCTTATGATTCTGACCGTACCCGCAGCCTTGGTCGGTCAAACGTAACCACCCTACCCACTCTCTTCGACTTTCTGAGTGGGAAGGGGACGGAGGAGTGGGGGTAAAACTAATCGTGTTTTCTTAGGTGCTAACCAGCTTCATTTGGAAAGATGTAGTCAAGCTGAACTAGCGGATAGCATCGGCGTTTACAAACGAGTCACAATTGTAAAGCTGTATCACAATTTCACCCGCCGATGGCAGCGGAATTTAGCTGGTCGATGGCACCCAAACTCAGAATAATTAATCCCTTCAAGAGATTAAGGAGTTAAGTTTCCAACGAGAAAAAGCGGCTGTATCAAAAAGTTACTAGGGAAAACAAAAACAAGAACGATAAAAACAATAACAATAAACAAGTAGACAAGGTTAGGAATCTCTGTATTACCATATGCTTTGAAATATTTATAACCATTAACAGCATCATGAAGCTACTTTTAGAAGTCTTAGCAGAAATCATGTTGCAATTTCGTAGGCACGAAGCATATTAATAACACCTTCGGCATGTCGACACATTTAGATCTTTCAAACGATGGCTGAAGAGCTTGAATTGTATTTAGCATTGTCGAAAGTAGAGCTTTTAAATTTTAATTTAATTAAAGGCTAATATCTTAGAATATTGATCACTACAATAGGGCGACGCACCGCATTTTTGATCACCATGGTATTTAACGTTGCATATTGAACAATGCCTTCCCAACACAACTGTTATATATTTGCTGGTATTAATAAAAATGTTGTAGGCGTTCTTGTTATAATAAACAACTAAAAGTGACGGAGCTGTGCGCACAGCAATATGCCCGAGACCTTTCAACCTTTCAATGAAAGCAAGTAGCTTCAGGAGTCTCTCTGAAGACGTGATGTTGTCGAACTCCCCGTTCGGCCAACTGTGAAAACACTGTGGCGAGCACAACATTGTGCAACGAATAAAAATTGTTAAAAGCACAAATCCAACTGTCTTTTGAAATACTCGGAACAGAGGACAGACAAAGGGGCGGGGCGGTGTTGCCACACGTGACACGTAGGTGCAGAACTCGAGCGGAAGTGCGTTGGCCATGACACACACTGAAGCGAACCACGGGAGGGCCAACTTTGTCCATGACTGGCGGCGAGCCATTATGTGTCAGCGCCACCTGCTGCCGGTTCATTCCCGTTTTCTTCTTTCCCTACTAACTTCCCACGAACTCTTGTGTCTCAATCATGCTCTGTCCTACGGTTTCGTATACTCAATTTCCTTAGCAAGGCGAAACCTAGCACTCCGAGTAACACTTCCGTGCTGAAGGCTTAGGCACCGTGCTACTAAGCAAATGTGACTTAGCACATGATGTTCGTTTGCCACTTCCAGTCTTTTGTCTTCCGAGAAAGCCTGTTTTATGGAAGCTTGCTCTCTTGCCTCTGAGCTCTGAGTTGATTGTTCTATACACTGCTTTGTATTTATCCGTGGCTATTGCTGGTTTTATATTGGTTGTTCTCGTCTATAACAGGTAAAGGTCGTACCAGGTGACGCACATCCATATCGTTATCACCCGTAGCAACACCGCAATCATGTGCGGTGTCCTGCTTAAAGCCACGAATGTGACATAGATTAGTGTATTCCTTTCAGTCACGAATTGAGATATTCTGAAGAGGAAGAAATTCCGTACTGGCAAGTTTACACGTCTAATGGGTCCAGATCGCGAAAAAAAAAAGTCAGCTTTCTAGAATGATTACTATACAGTTGCTTCACCTCCACACCTGGAAATATCGTGACTAAATCCTGCTTCTAAATGGCAACTCCGGTGATTTTTTTTAATTCAATGTATGTCAGTGTTATTCAATATATGTACGTTCATTTGCCCACTTCCATCATTTCTTGAAAATAAGAGGCTTGAAAGCAGTACATATTCTTTACGAATGAACTACATGAACTACCTCGGGGCACTTTGATGTTCAATTACTGGTAATATTTCGTTTATAACGTAAACAGTGCTTGATATAAGCTGAGCCTGCTGGGAATGAATAGCAGACACAGCGTTGAGAAGTTGATGGCTACCACCGTACCGACACATCGTGTGCGTCAGCACCATGTCCACACAGCACCACATTCGTCTTGCCTCATGCATTAACGCAAATGCAAAACAATAGCCTTCATTTGTCACTCCATTTGCAAGGTGGAAATCAGGGACCAATAGCTGTTACCGTGAATTTCACTTTGGGAGGCAATGGGGTTATTCCAGTTAGTCACAGCTTTCAAGCAAGGCTAGCCCACAGAAAGTTTAAAGTTGGGTTCCTGAATTTCAGTGTCCGCATATTATAATGGACGCTAAGCATGGATTGGGGCTCGTAATAAATAGCCCATCTCGAACATACTTCTAATGAATGACTATGGCCACACGTGGAAAAAGTGACGACTAGCAGTGTTTAGCTGTAACAGAATTGCGCAAAAACATCTGCCATGTACCTACAAAGTATTCGGATTTTTTTTTCTGCGACATATCACCCAGACGTAGGGTCGTTATCTACCAATGAAAATGGAGGGGGAGGAAGGTTAATATCTCTTAACATGATAGAGAAAGCGCTGTGGACACGGAAGGAAAATTTTTCTCGTAAGTGATGGGGATTAGGGGTGGCATCGGAATTAGGTTCACTTCGCACACGGCTACATTGTTCCTTGAATTCGCGGCCACCGAGCCTCACATTAACCACGTCAGGTTCGACTAGTTGCAAGCAAGGAGCTCTCTGCGTCGACTGACTCAAATTATGGTAGGTAATCGCATACTTAGGCGCTGTTCGAATCACTCCACCTTTTTTTTGCCTCCGTGCGAGACAAGATAGCAGTCGGGTCACTGTCCCTTTCCGTAGTGTCTTATCTCCTTTATAAATGTTGCGTATACTGTAGCTTATATATATATATATATATATATATATATATATATATATATACATACATCATGATCATCAGCCTACTTACGCCCACTGCAGGGCAAAGGCCTCTCCCATACTTCTCCAACTACCCCGGTCATGTACTAATTGTGGCCATGTTGTCCCTGCAAACGTCTTAATGTCATCCGCCCACCTAACTTTCTGCCGCCCCCTGCTACGCTTCCCTTCCCTTGGAATCCAGTCCGGAACCCTTAATGACCATCGGTTATCTCCCCTCCTCATTACATGTCCGGCCCATGTCCATTTCTTTTTCTTTATTTCAACTAAGATGTCATATATATATATATATATATATATATATATATATATATATATATATATATATATATACTGTATACTGTAGCTTACCTGTGAACAAGGCTCCCGTGTGGGAGCCGAAACGTCTTCTTTCCTTTTAAATCTTTATTTGGTCGGCGAAGTGCCCCGGGTTTTTGTTTACCTTTTAACCATGTTTCATCCCGACCAGACGGGCTTCCATCAAACACTGCACTTCATACTGTAGCTTTGCATGCATTTTATTAGTAGTTGTGTTCCTACCGACTACGGCGCTTAAATGGCACGAGTCATGACCGGTCAGTGTCGTTTTCAAATGTACAAACGTAAAATCAAGGTGTAAGAAAGGAAGAACCATTATGTGCCCCTTTCGAGTGCATGAATCCTAAGTTTCCGCCGGGGCTACCAAACTCGTAACACTGTGCAATAGTGTCGCCAATTTTTTTTGTGAGCTTCAAGGTAACGTCACCTTTCAAAAGGATGGGTGTGATCGAGAGAGCTCAAAATCAGCGTTAACGGAGGCGAGCCCGGTATATCGTTTCGTCATCTGCTGAGATCAAAGTCTGGCGAGTATCAATACCGCATGTGAAATGCGAGCAGTAATTAAGCCGAGAAGACAAAGCACTCGTTGCATTGATCATCTATAGATGACAGATGTTGAAATAGTAATAGTACCAGGAACGGCCTTTTTATGGCTCTTTGAAAAACGAGCTCACCTTCAATACATACTGCGCTTTTGTGCTTGGTCATCAAACCCACAAGAATTGAAAATTATGGCCGGAAGGCTAGACTTTAAGTCGGCATCCCCAGGATTTCGGGACATGCACAATCCGCGCCCTCTCGAGGCAGTGGCCGCGCGCCCCCCAGTAACTGAATAGGGAAAAGACGAAAAACATTATGTCTGACAAACAAAATTAGCTATGGAAACTGACTCACAGTTATACATGCTAGATACCCACTGGGACATTCTGGTGAAATTACAGTAGCGTGCTGCAAAGCATTTACGTTCCTAAGGCACCTGAATATTTCCCTATAGAGCGTATGGGAGAGTCCCAAAGGCTAGTAGTGAAATATTCAAATGCCCTTGGAACCTACAGGCTCTGCGGCAAGCTACTAGAATTTCACGAAAATTTAACACTGGGTCTCTAGTATGTATAACCGCGAGTCATCTTTGATAAATAATTTTCCTTGTGAGATATGCTTTTCGTCTTTTCCCCAGTCATGTTACGGTGGGGGGCGCGGCCACTGCCTCGAGGGGGCGCGGATTGTGCATGCCCGGAAATCACAGCGATGAAAAACCTTCATGCAGCAAGAATTCCGGGTTATATTGTACTAACTATAAGGGTGAATATGTTTCCCATCACTATCTGGTAACACTGAATGAAGTGCTTCGTTTATTTTCAGACTGCCGCTGACTCGGCACACGGTTTCCGTTGTCTGCAGTGTAGTGATCAGCACTCACTCTGTTCTCCGTTCCCTTTCACTACCCCTTCCACCTCCCTTTTTGCTCTTTCTGAGCTGCGCTACAAGCCCAGAAAAGTTGTAGGGGTGCGTGGAAATTTCAAAATAGCAGTTAATATACTGACATTTGTAGAAGCTGACTCACAATAAACCGACTACTTCGAATGATGGCTTTCCACTTCCAACTATTTACGGCTATATGTTCCCTTATAAAAAGAAAAAATTAAAAAAAGAAAAAATAGCGACTGTGTGACAGCCGCTAGCTGCCTTCTTTATTGCCAGAGATAAAATCAGCCATGATCCTTGAAGGCGTCTTTGTTCTATATAAGCCCGTGTAGTACATAATACATCTGGGGGCGAGATTGTCAAAAGGGAGATGAATGCGAAATAGTTTGAGTCAGAGCAACCTCGCCATCAATGATGGGTCACAATGTCACTCTTGGTTCAGCGGACAGAGCTTACAAGTTTATCAGAACAACTAAATTACTGAAGTACCAAAATAAAATAGCAATTCTGCTGATAGTGTCCTAGGGAGTCGCATTTTATAGTGTCATTGAGCGAGCCCAAAACGTGGTCCAGTTGTGCTCCTTCCATAACCACCAACTATTTCTAAATGTGCGCATACTTTGGTCAAAATGTTTGTGTTCAGCTTACTGCTTTAGCATTCATCCTTTCAATAAAAATGCTACGTAGAAAATACTGAAGCACCCATTTCAGGCCTGCCAGAAAGCAATGACAATATTGGGAAGCTTATTCTCTTCGAACGACAAAAACTACTGTAATACTAGAATCTTCTCAATAGTGCAATTTCATATGCAATATGTGCGAATACAGATGAAAGGCCCACATAATCTTCATAAGTGCTTTATTTGTAAGCGTTCGTGCATACTGTGGTACAGCTGCAACTCAGGGTATCTTTACGTTCCACGGCTACGTACGCGAGTGACACTTACAAACACTTACTTTCCGGGTTCTGAGTTAACACGTTGCGATCGCACTCTTTGATCGCCGGGTTCTTGTTTCCGTCGAGCCTGCCACCCTTTACCAAGGCATTGTACAGTGATGATGAGTATGTAATCGTATATGCAGGTGAGAAAGATAATGGGCACTTGCAGTGCCTTTGATAATTTACGCCATTCCTGGAAGTGGCCAGGCGACCACAACATAACCTTGCAAGAAATGCCGGAGGAATGGCTCTAGACACGAAATGTGCATGACCACTGAACCACGGCAACTGCGCTCAGACATAGCCTTAACGGGAGTGATAAGACAGTTCACTTAATATTTAACTTGACTGTTGAGCCGTCGTGGTTGTTCAGTGGCTATGGTGTTGGGCTGCTGAGCACGAGGTCGTGGGATTGAATCCCGGCCACGGCGGCCGCATTTCGATGGGGGCGAAATGCGAAAACACCAGTGTACTTAGATTTCGGTGCACGTTAAAGAACCCCAGGTGTCAAAATTTCCGGAGTCATCCACTACGGCGTGCCTCATAATCAGAAAGTGGTTTTGGCACGTAAAACCCCATAATTAATTAATTAATAATAAACATAATTGCTGAATTACAATTTTAGAGACTAATAAAACGGGAGAGCAACATCTCACGTAAGCTCGGTGTACGAAATTGTGTTCAGGGCAGCAGTATATCATAAGGGCTAAACGAAATGAAACGGGTCAGTAAGAGGAGTTGGGCTATTCGCTGGCCTTCGTGTAAAGGCGAGTAGGTGGTCAATACTCATCCAGTCTGTAGACGAACGGTTCGAATACAGAACCCGAAGAGTTCACAGGAAAGTTGTGTATAGAGGCGTCGAAGGGAAGCGACAGTGCACAGCTGTAAATGAGGAACAACGACGAATAAACAGCAATTTGTCATTCATACAGGCTTTGGCAGGCCTGTATGAATGTACTGATTTGATTAGTGGCAATAAAAGTATTATTATTATTATTAATATTATTATAGTAGTGTTAAGCGACAGTCCAAAAAATTGCAAAATGATATCCTATTTGTTTAGGTCTGGTCCTATATACAAGTATAACATGCAAGTCGGCGTGCAGTTAGTAAACAACCCAAACAGAAAGCTACTCAATAAACTGCAAAATCACCCATTAACGTCATTTGCGCATGGGTGGTGGGCTGGCGTCTCTTTCGGAACTATGCGACAGGTTCAAAGCGATTCTTCAAAAATGGTTCACAGAAAGATATCGCCGCGATGACTCAACAGAACGCCAGGTACACCTTGACGTAATACGATGGCTTCCAGAAAAAAAAAGTGGCAACGTTTGGCGCCAAGCCAAAGCTTTGAGGAGGGATCTCTGTGTACCATGGGATATGATCGACAGCAGTCATGATGCGTCATGATGCATCGATGATGTGCTCTCGTGTTATCAAGAGGTCTAGCAAGTCTATCCTCGTGGCCTCAAAAGGCGCTTAGAAGGTCACATGAAATCTCCGCTCAGTACAGTCGCACGATGCCTCAATGGCGCCACAGGAATCTACGGTACGAACAGTCGCTTTCTGTGGTGGCCGTTTGCCAAAAGCTTAGTTAAAAAAAACGAAAAAGAGAAGAACAGAAATAAACAACACGAGGAGACTGCTAATTAAAAACGCTGATTGAACCAACCAGTGGACTAAGATCTGCTACCAATGAATACTCACCGTACATACTGCGAAGGGCTGTATACCGAAGTCGTTGGTACTACGATAAGGAGGGCTGTTGATAAGGCCTTGCTTCATTTTGAAAGCCTGAGCACAAATTGACATAACTGAAATGGATGCACGCTTGCACACTAAACCTTAAATTACACCCTTTTCAAGCACGCTAACAGATCATTGGTCGGGTTATTAGGAGAAATTAGTTGCCCAAAAAATCAAACTTTCCTTCTTGAAACTGATTTATCAAGTTTTTCAGGCAATGATTACTGGTGAATATGTTCCGATAAAGTACAGAGCAGAAGTGCCGCATTGGCCAAAGATGCGTGAAGTGGAAACTTCATGCTGGAACTAAACTGTCACAATTAGGTGGTTAACCGCCTGGCAAAGTTCGTTCGGGCGTTGCTCGTATGATGCAGAAGGAGAAAGCTCATCCCGTTCAAATATACATCATAGTCGACTCGTTCGCTTCGTTTTCAGTGTCCGCTAAATCCGGAAATGGGGTCAAACCACACACATACCACAGAGACTGTATTCACATTCCTCCACACAGTGGACAACTTTGAAAAAAAGAAATCATCTAATTTTTACACCACTAGCCTAAACGCGAATTGGTCGTGTAAGCACTGTCACCACCATTAGCTCATTGGTGCTCATTTGAGAACGAAGACTTGTCACAGAGATCTCCAGTTACCACTGCATAGCCTAAATCGACACTACTTTGCGCCCGTAGACTTCCATACCACACTACGTAATCTTCGGCCATACTGGCCCTGTTTCTCTTTTTATAACCCGATGTGTTACTCGTATTGGCTACAGATTATCTGTGGTCTATTTTTTTCACGTCTATTAACCGGCACTAATCTCATCAACAGTACCAGTTACCCGTGTTTCCTCTCTGGTATCTACTTGGTATCATCATCTGCTGCTGCACGTTGGCGGGCTAGTTGTTTCGATTCCATGATTAAGTGGACAAAGCCTAAACACTCATTGTGTATCTGTTTCTTTCTACGTTCTCGTTCAGTCACGCTTCTACACTCTATTATGGTATCCCCTATCGCACTCTGTTCTCCCTACAATATAGCTGCTCTTCTTCGAAACGCCAGGACCAGAAAGCAAGGAGAGCAAAACAAGGTGGGTACCTCAAACGGGCGCCCGGTTTACTACCCTACGCTGGGACTATGAGAAAGGGTTCCCAATGCCCACTATCTTTGTCTGTTTCTATTCAAGATTCCATAAGAGGTGAAATAACGTATGGCGTTGTTGTAGAGAAGCTCTGAGGACTACGTTGGGAAGCCTGTCTAGAAGCATTAAAATAAATGGTAAATTTTACGTATCCGGATTACGGATTACGTATCCAATTTGTTGAACGTCCTTGAGTCAACTGTGCGCTTTCCCATTTACAATTAACAATTCATCTGCATACTAGCCTTGAAGTGTATCGCAATTTTTCACAAATTGAGGTGCGGTTCCCATGAGCAGCATTATATATTGTATTTATGGGTATTTATTGTGACAAATGTGTTTATTTAATTAATCTTGTAGTGGCTAATTTGTATTTATGTGCACGCTTGATGCCTGAGCCTTTCAACGAAGAATAACCGGAGTGATGTGTGTTGTTGTGCACTCATCAACACATAAATGTGCAATCATAAGCGAGAGTGTGTATATATATATATATATATATATATATAAACGATAAGAAAGGGGGTTAACTGAGGGACCCGATATTTATTAGTCATATAATGAGAAGCCAACAAACACAGACACCAAGTACAACATAGGGGAAATTGCATGTGCTTAATAAATGAAATAAAGTAATGATTAATTGATGGAAATTAAAGTGGATGAAAAAACAACTTGTCGCAGGTGGGAACCGAACCCACAACCTTCGCATTTCGCGTGCGATGCTCTACCAATTGAGCTACCGCGGCGGCGTTTCCCCATCCACTTTCTTGGGTATTTATGTGTACTAGTAGAACCCTGGGAGTGTTAGCCAGCGCCCCCACTCACAGACCTTGGCGGCGGACGTGGAACGTCTTTTTTGCCGCAGGCGTCACGAGAACGTGATCTTTTCGGGTGAAGGCAACTGGTCAATAAACCCACATATGCTACCTGAAGGCATCAATGTTGCCGGATTCGAGACCCTCGTTATACGAGAAGAAAGGGGGTTAACCGAGGGACCCAATATTTATTAGTCATATAATGAGAAGCCAACAAACACTGACACCAAGTACAACATAGGGGAAATTGCATGTGCTTAATAAATGATATAAAGTAATGATTAATTAATGGAAATTAAAGTGGATGAAAAAACAACTTGCCGCAGTTGGGAACCGAACCCACAACCTTCGCATGTCGCGTGCGATGCTCTACCAATTGAGCTACCGCGGCGGCGTTTCCCCATCCACTTTCTTGGGTATTTATGTGTACTAGTAGAACCCTGGGAGTGTTAGCCAGCGCCCCCACTCACAGACCTTGGCGGCGGACGTGGAACGTCTTTTTTGCCGCAGGCGTCACGAGAACGTGATCTTTTCGGGTGAAGGCAACTGGTCAATAAACCCACATATGCTACCTGAAGGCATCAATGTTGCCGGAATCGAGACCCTCGTTATGTAATAAACGAGAAGAAAGGGGGTTAACCGAGGGACCCGATATTTATTAGTCATATAATGAGAAGCCAACAAACACTGACACCAAGTACAACATAGGGGAAATTGCATGTGCTTAATAAATGAAATAAAGTAATGATTAATTAATGGAAATTAAAGTGGATGAAAAAACAACTTGCCGCAGGTGGGAACCGAACCCACAACCTTCGCATATCGCGTGCATATTTGTTTGTTGGCTTCTCATTATATGACTATATATATACATACATACATATATATATATATATATATATATATATATATATATATATATATATATATATATATATATATATGGATATGGATATGGGCGCAAACGTAAGTTTCGCTAATTACTGCTATTAGGGAAGGTATATAAAAGAAGTGGAAAAGCGGAACAAGAAAATATTACATCACCATGAGTCAACATATGAATGTGCCGTAACCGCAAGTGACATGAGCATTTCAGTGGCGACACTACCACGCAATCTCCCTCTGGGCACCTTCCCCCACTACTTCGTTTTCTCATATCATGTGAATGCGTACATTCGTAAGAATCGCGCTTTCACCACGACGAAGCGATTGAATTGCCGCGGTATTCTGCTAGCGAATTCCCGAGGACGTTGTTTGCGGTGCATAAATGACATGCATGCATAGCCCACGTGCCCTAGTGGCTCAGAGTTGTCTTCAGCCTCTGAGATGAATATACATATATATATACATACTTTCAACCTTTAATGACACGCGCAACGTAAGCTATCTGAAGAAGCCACCTCAGCAGAGTCTTGCACTCCTCGCACACTCATTCTCTTTCAGTGGTTTCACAAGCAAGCGTGTTCAGAATGGTTGCTATACGAAAAATAGACAACAGCGAAGGATCGATTCTTTTCACTCGGAGTAGCTGTGCTACGAAGTTGGGCTGGCGAACGCATAATTGCTCATTAGTTGCAACTGCATTCACGCCACAAGCACGGGTGCTTTCAAAGTTAGTATAGAACGTTGAGCTAGCTTATTGTTATTGTAGATGAAAGCTTGCAAGGAGGCTCCTTATGCTTTCATGCCGAAATGAGGGTTTGGCTAACCAGAAGGGATGTACTTTTGGGCTAATTGGCTTGATACAAAAAATTTTTTTAGGAGAAATACACGGGGACAACCAAGTACACAGTACGCTGCCTTGCCTTTTCATTTTGGTTGTTCTGTTGTTGCGCAAATGCTAAAGAAAACGAAAACGAAATGGAATGTGCACTTTGTTCGTGTTTCATTTTTCATATTGCTTCCCTGGTAACATCTAGCGCAACCTGCCCCCTGATATTGTCAGCGCTGTGTACTTTTGTACTTACCACTATATGGTACTCCGTGCGCATGCGCCGCTCCTTTATTCTAGTACGCTCGGCAATGCCATCTGGAAGGAAGCAGGGTAGGGGGTTGGTGTGGCTAGAGTAATGGTAAGCCTCCAGGCTGCGCTTATATTTCAATTGAGAAAAGAAGCTGGGCTCTCTTGTAGACACTGCCACGCCTGTGATCGCAGGCGCTCAGCCTAAATTCTTCGTGTTGAATTTGATCAGTCGTCTTGCAAAGGTGGGAAGCGGTACTTAAAGTGCGCCCACTAACTGTGCGTGTCGACGCGAGTAACAATGTTCACAGTTAGAACGATCGCTTCACATTTATATTGTGCAGTTGCCACATTTTCAGTCTCTTAAGACCAGAACCAGCCAATTTATTCTTATGTTTATTATTTATTATTAGGTTTTAATTTGACGGTTACAGCGCAGAAGCTTGCGTTGTTGCCTAATCAATATGATCATATTTGTAGTGAAATCGCATTTGGCATAATTTTCAAACACCGTCGACAAAAAAAGGACACTTCAGAAACCTTGCTTTACAAAGTACTACTCTGAACGGTAAGGACATCAAATACTACTGCTTGCATAGCTGCGCATTGAAATATAGGTGGAGGAAATCTAAGCAATATTGCAGCACAAGTACACACAAAAGTTTGAAAGGCGAATTTGCGTTCGTATATCCAAGAAAAAAAAAGAACGTTCAAGTAGTTTATTCACGCGTCTATTGGAAAGTGCATCGGGGCTCACAGCATTGCATTGCACATACTGCGATTACATATGTGAATGGCATCTAGGCATCAGTGTTGAGTGCTTTTGATGCAAAATTCGTAGCTCTCCCAGAATGTGTACTAAGCTACCTTGTACACTGGTGCACTTTAATGAGTTCAAAGCGAATGCAAATCCGACGTCACCCGAGCTTTCAAAACGGGAAGCTTCTCCAAGCAGAATGTGATAAACATTTTGGGACTACGTCAATCTCCAGAAGTAGAAAGATCGCCATGACATCGTTAAGCCAGCTTGACGCTTTTAACTACGGGTGTACCCGACATTCTAATTTCTTTCATAATTCTACCCATGTTAACCAGTGGCAAGCGCAGTCGAGTCTTACAGAGCGAACTCAGCAAACATCACGAATCGTCAGATAATGACTGCAATGCTAACAGAGCCGCATAAAATATGTGGCCGCACTGCACTCCGTCGCAACTTGGCGTGATCGTCCACGTTCTCGCATCGCCTAAGGAATGTTTACTTGTCGCATTACTCCTCCATCAGCGCGGCGTAAGACATAGCTACGACAGTAGCTCGCCTACTCTTCGCAACCACGCGGCTAGTGTTTGTTTCGTCCCGGTCTTCAGCATCGGTTCTGCTGCGAGTGACATCCCTCCGGAGAATAACGCGGCGGACGTGGGGGCTATGCTGCAGGATCAAAGGATCCCAGTGCACAACTCCCAATGCACATGAATCGCAGTACGCTACTCTTTGATAGGAGGACGTACCGCAGGACAGAAGCGCTCCCTTAACGGTGTCGCGCATTCGGGTTCTTTTGTTTGGTGGCCTAGAGTATATATAAACGTAGGACCCTCTAGTAGCACCCGTGTGTCGCGTCGTAAGCCAACCGTCCCTCTTCCTTTTCCCCTCTTCTCGGCTCTTGTTTCCCCCCACTCGGCAGTAATTTATCCGAAAGCCCCTATTCAAGTTGACGTGTGTGTTCCTAAGCTACTCGGTCTCTACGAAATCACCACTCCAATAGCTAACGAATCGGTGATAACTTACATCCTTGTTTACCTGCAGCCAAAATTGGTCGGCTTTCATCCCCTCCCACTGTATATGCCTGTAAATTAACGACAAGCAAGCGTATCATGTGAGTGAACCTCAGTGGCCATTGCCGCCTTCCCGTTTTCTCGTCTTTTCTGTAACGCTTATGGCTTTGGTGTGGCCAAGTCTTTGCCCTTCGTCCCGTACAAGTAAAGTCTGTACATTGCACCATTTATTGCCTATTTTGTTCTAACTTTCCTGCCGTAATGCATGCCGTATAGGTGCTTTCTAGCCACGTATTTTGTGATATACGTGTTTACGCCAAAACCAGTCCTGAACATGTGTCTGAGAACGATTCTTGTAATACAAGAATTAGAAAACGCGTGGGTCCCTCGAGAACACTTCAAGTACACGCTAAAGGAGAGTGACGTCACACAAGTCCGTATAGCAGGTGCACGGGGCGTATACCCATGTTAAACAGTCATGAATAATTCATCCCAAGCTAGCAGTTTTATAAAGTTTCTTATAATAACTTAATAGACTTCCATACCCGGACAGCTTGATTGAGTAAAAATACAAGGCAGTCGTTTTCATTTCTATGCAAGTTAAGAGCGCACCTTCTCTATAACTATATTTGTATTAAGCGCGTGGCACCAAAAATTAGTGCCATTTGTTTGTGAACATTTATTATGTAAAACAATAACTTAATATTTTTGGTCATTTAGATAGTATTCTTCAACCTCCCCGGTTATCTCAGTGACACATTCCTTGCAGGATATTTCATATGCCTACTAGGTAATGATACGCCCAGTTGAATTTATGTTTTTCGCAATAAAGTTCTTGGAGCTGCTCGACAGGAACTGGAGCTACGGTATAAAGCGTTAGGCAGTTCTAGACTATCTCTCCTCCCCCTCCCCTCGCGCATAAAGGCCAGGGGAAAAAGCGAGAGAAGGGAGTTTGTGGTGCTAGGTGTGACAACATCGCTCTTTTCTCAATTAGGGTACCAGCCAGTCAGTCACATGCGTTGGCTTTGTTAAAGGATTAAATATGGCGAGCACTTAATTCACTATCACCTTAGGTGTATATTTACTACAAGTGTCAGTCTTCAAGTAAACGACTGCTGAAAGAGGTGTCGTGGTAGCCAACAGCCGAGAGGCCACCGGCAGTAATTGGCAATAACTAATTGGCGATAACTAGCTCATCGGTCATGATGTCTAATATCACTGCTGCTAAACCCAATTTTCTGGGAATGCCTTCGCCACGAACTTGACCAGCTGGGCGAACAACCGCTATGGGAAAAAGAATATTATACCATCAAATGGACCTACCGTCCCAGAAGAAGGCCGTGCAAGCACTATTGAGCTTTTTGCGATCTACCTGCCTTTGTGAACGTCTTTAACTGGAACGCCTCTTGTGTGTGTGTGCCTCCATGTGTGCATGTTTTTTTGACGCTTCCCACTC
Source organism: Dermacentor albipictus (assembly GCF_038994185.2). Taxonomy (NCBI): domain Eukaryota; kingdom Metazoa; phylum Arthropoda; class Arachnida; order Ixodida; family Ixodidae; genus Dermacentor; species Dermacentor albipictus. Next base: position 91,654,548 of record NC_091823.1, read on the forward strand.
TGTCCTCGTTCTAACCCCAATCTCCCATCCACAGTGTAGGGTGGCAAACCGGAGACTCATGTCTGGTCAACTTCCCTGCCTTTCCTCTTCATCATCTCTCTCTCTCTCTCTCTCTGTTATCCATCCACGATGAACTGACACACTGGCTATCCAAGAAACTGCAGTCAGAGTTGGGTCGTAGGAATAATTTAGAAGCTACATCTCTCTCAATGATTGCAGTAACAAATAACCGAACAACGAATATCGGTAACCATTATCAGTGGACGTACTGTATAGTTCTCCAGAACTTCAGCATATTTATTTCAGTCTTCTAGAGCGTGTTCCAGAAAACGACAGACCACAAGAGTGTGCACGCCACAATGTTTATAAGTATTTTACCACATGCAAGTGTTATTACCTATCAGTCGTCATTACATTTCTCTATTAGTTGAGGCAGGAATTCGAGCCTTTTCTTAGAGTGCCACTGGAATGATGAAAACGTTGAAAAGCAAAAATTTGTCCCGAAGTTCTTTTTTTCATTCGTCAACTTACTCTATTTTCTAATAAAACAGTAGCGCCATAAAGAAATCGCCATGTTCAGTGCATAAATGAAACACCAGCATTCATTTTACATGGATGAAGAAATATATTTAAATAATCCGTCTTTTCCTAGCCTAAAAAGCTAAAGCCAAAAAACAAAGCGTGTTTCAAAGCGCGGTTGTCCTGCTCTTCGTATTCTGATATTACTGCGCATGTGTCATTCATTTTTTTTTGTTCTCATTGGGTGTGAGACCGGCTGCTGTCTTTTGCACTTGAGTATCACTCACTGTCTTGTCTTATTACAAGCGTAATGCCTCTTCTCCCGTTTTCATTCAAAGTGCTGATGCTTTTTGTTTTCAACTAACGTGCCATTCTTTGCCTCTTTCATCTATGGCCCATATATTTCAGCTGCCAGCCTGAAAAGATTGCTTACTAAGTTTCTCTGAGCTATTATTCGCGCTGCCTTGACATGCGGACCATGTTTTGCACCGAAGTTATGTATACGCTAGCCGAGCTCCTTTTCGGCTGAGAAATGCGAAGAGAAATGATTCCAAACTTTACAGCTATGGGTGTAAAAAAGTGGTTTCCGTTTTTCTATAACCTTTGATAAGGTACCGCAACTTTCTCAAACTTATTTACGTGTGATATTAGGATTTTGTCGTACATGTATGGCAGAGCATCTTCTAGAAAAATGTCCCTATTGCAAAAATTCATATTCCCCATAAATTATATGAAACAATTTGGTATGTAATATGTAGGACTCCATTAAAAACCTGTTTTTCCCATATACCGTATGATGGTATCGAATATAGTAGTTATGAGAAATTAAGTTTTCTTTTTCAGTAGGGATGTGAGAATCGTTGATAGACATTATGCACCAATCTGATAAAAAAAGATGCCCAAATACGTTTTTCCGGCAATAAAACAGCTAAAGGTTACAAATTTGCGCCAGTTATGCTTACGCACTTTTCGTGTGGTGTTCAGTAGATGAATCAAGTAGATCTCGTGCGACTTGTTTTTATTCTGTCAGCAGTGAGCAAATATTGAGCATATGACGATCAATAGAACTGCAGTACACCTTAGTCATATCTTCTAGAAGAAGGTTTTTGCCACCCCGGTTTTTTATAGTCAAATATCCTCTCACAAAGCTTGGTTTTATTCGTAATAATGCGCCAAAATGTGTTCGGCAATGTCTAATATCAAACTACGCATAACATAAACGCGGAACATATAGAATTAGTTTTGCTTTAAGCATGCAAACAGAAACGCGATCCCTTTGGCTTTGACAATTGCATTCTAAAGATATTACGGTGTCGCACAAAAGCGTCTGACTTCCATAACGTGAGGTTTGTGGTGAATTGGCGTATGATATTCTGCAATAAACCAGAATCCACATGCCGGGTTTCTTGTGGGTCGCCATTGTACCATGTAGAATGAGGTTACCTACTCGAGAAGTCGATATACATAAAGCGAACGTTTCATGTTGATACCAAAATATGAACCCAGGTGAATCTTCATTGTTCGTATTTGATCGCTATCGGCAAGAAAAGAGAGAGAGAGAGAATGAAAAGGAAAGACAGGGAGGTTAACCAGATATGAGTCTCCGGTTTGCTACCCTACACTGGGGATGGGGGATAAGGTTTCTTTCAGCGATCGGTCTAAAGCGTTATACGGTTGTGATCCGCGATACTGCCCAGCATCCTAGCAAGACTGCATACAAACGGAATTTCAATTTCGTCACAAGGGGTGGAGGAGGGGGCATGTTAACAGTGATATGTGCGCAGAAAATTTGCTGTTTTTGGCTTATTGATGAGCTTTGCAATTATTTTGTAAACACTCATCTTCTCCATATTTTCATGTGTAATAAAGGCGGCGCCCGCAGGGTCCTTGGTGAAATTGACGAGTCAGCTTGCTCTCGTGGGAGTAGCCCGGTGGTTACTGCTGATGGGTGGGGGTGTGTTAAGTGCATGGAATAAACTACGTCCTTTGTAGTAAGATATGTGTTGACAACGCGGCCGCAATTAGCAGATGACCGGGGTAGTTGGCGAAGCATGGGAGATGCCTTTGCCCAGAAGTGGGCTTAGCCAGGTTGATGATGATGATAATGATGATGATAATATGTTGGCATGTTCAGGAGTGTTATACATGTATTTTACGAACAGGCCAAACCATTGCTCATTTCCTGGGAGATGTATATCTCCCACCGAGTTAAAATTAGGTCAAAATAGGCGAACACCAAGCCTGATGTACATGATGGGTTAAGCGCATGAAGGTAAAGTACGACCTTTCTTGTAAGGTTCGCACTGAGGTGTTCGAAAGCATTACATCCAAGAAAAGATTCAAATGTGTATTAGAGACGTTACAAAATGCAACGTTTATTCATAATAAATCACGGAGGGGGGGGGGGGTATGTAAACTTGGTGAACGTATAAAGTCAAAGCTAGTGTTACAACGGGAAAGCACTGCGTTTGCCATCGTCTTTGAGGTAGCTCTTCCGCTAGCAAGCTCCTTCGCAAGATATATTAGCAGGCGCAGTATGCAGATGCTTTGGCCACGGTAGACCCAACAGTACCATGGCGCTGACAAAGCATTTGCTCTACACTGGCCGGGGTATCATCGGCTTTGCGACGGTTACAACAACCGGACACGTGCAGCTCGACTCTCATTGGCTCGACGATAGATTGCAGCCTGTTTACGGCAATCCTTCTTTACACCACACCAGGTTATCACTTTTCCCGGCATGAAGCTGCTGGCGATACATAATGGCTCTCGGGGATGTGACGTCATCAGTGTGGGTCGGCATAAAAAAACGACATCAAAAAGTAAATAGGTCGTCTCAATATTGGTTGAAGTACACAACTATTCAGCGAAGAAATTGGATGAGCGAGCGGGCATGGCGTAAATAGGAACTCGCTACACCTCAGCGCACTCGTTAAGAAATGGGAAATTACACTCGAAATAATGATGCTGCGTGTCACCCGAAAACTTCTTTCATTCTCCCTACTTGCGGTTACCGCTGATAAAAAAAAAACCTTTCTGCCTCCAAGGACTATATATTTGTGGCTGAGTTTCCAGGTGACACGCGTGCAGCAGATGTTCGCGATGCTTTATCCCGTGTTATTCTGCTATTCGGGGCACGCATTCAACTTTCGCCAGGTGCGAAGGTCTGAATGCAGTAAGGAGCCGCCAGTTTTCTCGACCATGGCCATTCAAACAGATTCAGTGCAAGCCGCGGGCGAAAGTTTCCAAAATTCAATTTTGTCGAGAGCCACATACTTTCTCGACAGCTCTGCCTCAAGTGTGAGAAGACCAAGCATACAGTTCGGGATGTGACCTAGATAGAATGGAGTATACCTTTTCATCCTACAATCTTGCTCACTACATCTCTGTAGATTTTCCTTTCACTCAGTTGGTCCAAGAGACGAGAACTCGGTTGAGTGAGCAAGACAAGTGGAGCGAAAAAAAAGTGATAAATAAAATCTGAAAACGAGAGGGTCCACAGAAGCCTCTTATTTCACTACTTTTCAGCACGCTCCAGTGCATAATGCAAATGCGATTGAATAATTGAGGAGCAGCAGCCATAAACACTTATTATGTGAAACAGCGAGAAAGTATTCATTCTTCGCCATAAGTGGGTGGCCCTCTCAGTCCAGAAAGCCGCTGGGCAATGCCGCGACCTGGGCCCGGTACCCCAGATTTCGCTGATTCTCCAGCCTCTGTGCCGTTAACATTGCCTCCCACGTTTCTTCGATGGCTTGTAGTGGTTCTGAAGCTTCATCTTGATTATGTTTCTCGTGATGCGGGCAGAATGGCAGCATATGTTGGAGGGTGTCTGGTATGTCAAAAAAAGTCGGCATAGGTATTGGAATTCGGTGGGGTGCATTACGTGCATGATAATTCCGTGGATATACTCGTATGTATTCGTTTGTAATCTGTGGAGGGCGGTGGCTTGTTCCATTCTTAATTTTGGATGTAGCAGTGGATATTGTCTTCTTTACAATCGATAATATTGCAATATTAGGACACAGTTGATGGGAATGTCCTCCACCTTACCGCTTTCCGGAGCCCATGCGACAGGAAATCCCGGCTGGTATGCTCTCGGGCATGCACTGCTTCATTTCCTGCCAGGTGTTCCTGGTCCGGTGTCTATATGACGTAGGTTTCGGGGACTTGTTAGTGTCTTGTTATTTCTTTTAGAATCTTGACTACTCCACGGAGATTCAGCCTTTTGTAGGGTTCTACACGCGATTTGTGAGTCGCTCAAGATGATTGATATGTCCTTGCACGTGGCGATGTTGAGGACGATGGCCACTTCCTCCGCCGTTTCTAGATATCTGGCCGGTATGGTGGCAGCGTAGATCGTTCCGTTGGTTGTTAGCCACGCTAATTGCGTATGCAATTCTATCTGGGTACTTTGGCGCATCTGTATATCACGTGCCACAGTTCTTTCAGTGTTTCTTGCTTATCGCTCGAACACTTGCTTGTCTCCCTTCTTCGTGGTGTGTTGCATGCAAGTTGCGAGGTATTGGATCGACTGGTATAGGGCCTCGGAAAAGTGGTGGTAATAGGGCTTTTCTGTCTGATTCTACTACGAAGTTTTCGCTTCATGCGAGTTTCCGAAGTACTGCTCTGCCTGTTTGAGTCTGCTTAAGGCATTCGAGCTGGCTGGCCCTGTGCGCTTCATTCATTTCTTCCCAGGTGTTACAGAGGACAAGTTTGAGAACCGTCGTGGTTGAGGTCATACTGGGAACTCCTACTGCACTCTCGATTGCTGTTCTGATGATGACGTAGAATTATTAAATTTCAGCTTTCTTGAGAAATAAATACAGGGAGCCATATATCATCCGACGTGTAGGGAGGGCTTAGAATATTTGAATAGTTCCTTGATATTTAAGTCATTTTCTTTAGGGTGGTTATGTGCCTAATAGAGATGAGTGATTTGTGTTTGGGTGTTCTGATGCTTTGGAAGTGAATCTGGCGTTTTTATGTATTTTGAGACCAAGGACGCGAAGGGAGCAAACTTGAGGGATATCGATTTAATTGAGTTTGAGGTTGGTGGCAGCGTGGGCTGGTGGTCTTTCTTGGGTACTTGCCTTGAGTATAAGCAGTTCTGATTTTTCGAGGGTGCACTGTCTAAAAAGTGAGTTTTTCTGCAAAGCGCAGAATGTCAGGGTGTGCACGCGGATTACGTCTGCATCGCCAAACAGCAGCTGACAAAGACGACGCTGTGATGTGACGTTGTAAATGGCGCCGTAGTTCAAGCTGCTATGACCGCATAAACGGAGTCAATAGACTGACCCGGAGGGCAATACGGAGCTCCATGGCTGTATCCGCCAGTTCTGACGTGCGTCGTCTAAGTGCACGACCTTCAACTGAACAATACAGACGCCACTGCACCTTGAGCGCGTCCCATATCTCTGAGTCAGATCTAGAAAGAGAGCGCGCAAGACTCTTGACAAACAAGAGTGCGAGTACGCGTCGGGTGGAACGCGGATGTCGAGGCGCCAAGGTTTTCCTGATGAAGAAGAAAGGAAGCAAACTTCAAGCATAACTGGTCTGTGATCGGAAACATAGACATGAGATGAAGGCAAAGTTATCACATCAGATTGCGAGACATACTGTGCTAAATTGCATGGCACATAGGCATGGTCAAACCTGCTTGACAACGTACCGCGTCGCTCGTCCAGACAAATGAAGAGCCATGAAAAAGTCAATGTGTATCCAGCAACGAAAAGCACTAGACGAGGCGACGCAGCTCCCGTGCTTTCCAATCGAACGTTGCTCCGGGAATAATCATTCGGAACCACGCAGGCCCTCCGTGTAGTGAAATGAAGTTACTGATCTAATTGAATTTCTAGAAGTAAAATCCGTCAGAAAAATTGTAATGTACGACTTACACACAATCTACTGACATGGTAGCGTAGGATTGTAATTTGAATATATGAGAAAACATAATTCTGCTACGCGAGAACTCAACCACAAACCCATTTTAACGCGATAGCGTTTTCCAGCTGCTGTTTGAGATCTGTCTTAGTAGGAGCGACGCGGCCCCCTCGGTTGCTTGCGCAACATCAAGAAAAGAACCACAAAGCTCACCTTCGTGCATAGCGTTCGTCGCCAGCGTTACCCGATGAGCATTACGGTTATATAAGCTGCAGTTGCCGGGAAGCGTGAGAAAAACACGGGCATCTTTGAGTGCAGTCGTGTTGCACTTTTAAAGGCGAAGCTTAAGCGTCCTCGAAATTTGCTTTTTTCATCGTGTGCGAGGAACCGAGTGGACTGTGCCACTCCTACTAAGACAGACTTCAAACGGAAGCTGGTAAACGCTATTGCGTTAAAAGGGATTTGTGTTTAAGTTTCAGCGTAAAAGAATTATGTTTTCTGGTATACTAAAATTGAATTCGACTCTGTAGGTTGTGTGCATGTCATACTTTACAATTTTTCTTACGCATTTTACTTTGACAAATTTAATTATTTCAGTACTTCTTTGCGCTACATGGAGGGCTTGCGTGGTTGGGTATCCGTGGTTGGGTCTGTATGGTCCGAAATGATTATTTATGGTCGACGCCAGATTTTCTCTCACATGGGCTCCTTAAAGCTTTCGTATTAAAAGCTCTTGGCAAATCTTACAGAATAAAGACACTGCGCTTCCCATTAAACAACATGGGAAATGTAATGGCTTACACGCAAAAAACCAGTAACTTCAGAAGACCTGTTAGAGATCAGGAGATACTAGCACAAGAGTGTTGACGCTGGCTGGTACACATCGTTGTCAAAAGAGCTCAAAAGGGCGGTACAAAGGAAGAAGACAAACGGCCTGGCGTTGGTCTGCAACTAACCGGAGGTTGTCCTCAGACTCGCGTCATACAATAGCCTGTGATGATGTTATGAAGTGTTAAACCTAACGTACTCAACGCTCTTAAAAAAGTCGCAGTTTCGCCCGAAAGGCAAAGTATTGACAGCTGCATAAACTGCTGTAATTTTATCAGCTGCATAAACTGCGTAAAACATGCTTCATAAAAAACTCGCAGGTTTGCCCGAAAGGCGAAACATGAATTGCGATAGCAATTTAGCAGACAGTCATAATAAGTAAGGATAGTAGTTTTATTGGCCGTATAAACTTGTAAAGACTCGCTTGTAAAGTTGTAGACAGCGCGGACATTCGCTGCTAAAATGCTGACGTGAGCAAGCGCGGCAGCAGCGACCTTCGTGCTGTCTGTCACTTCAGTGCGAACTGAACGGCGAGAACACATCACACGCAAAGCTACAAGCTATCGGCCCAATTAGACTTTCGCCAAAGTAGATTGCCTTCAAAATAAAGCCGGCACGACCACGTGCGGCCCTGCTATGCACAGTTGCTGCCCGATGTACCACGCCCCTCCTACCTCCCCCTCCCCCGGTTCCTTACGAGTGACTGAAGACGGCACGCGACGGAAGACGGCGCGCTTTCCTCCCTCGCGCACACAAGATTGAGCCATGATCATTGGCTCCCCCTCGTACGCGTTCACTCGCACGTACAGCATATGGCCCACGGCGATGGTGTTATCGCCCTTGGAATTCATTCTAAGCATCACGGCGACGGCAGCGGCAAAAATGCGCCTAGAGTGTACATTTAACTGCTGTCACAATGAAGATTTACAAGCACGTTGTCCTGCGTGCATCAAGGCATCTCGCTCGGTGACCGTGGGCACTAGGTATCGGAATGCTGGCGTGAAGAGCGGCAGTAGCGGCGAGTGAATATCCCTTCGTGCTGCCTCTCGCTTCAATACGAACTAGGCACGCGAGATCATAGCGCATGCGAAGCCATCAACAATCTCGAGCCACCAATAGCATTCGAACCCACCGCGGAATATCTACAACTAGGGTGGTTGCTTGGGCTAGTTGGTAATTCATGATCAAAAATAACGTACAGCGCGAAGGACAAGGACAGCGATGTGGACAGAAAGTGTATGCGCTGTGTGTATGCGCAGCGCTGTGTATGTCGTCTATCGCTGTCCTTGTCCTTCGCGCTGTACGTTATTTTTGATCTTGAATATCAACAAGATAGGGTGCGCGCAGCCGCGCTCTTCCACCGCTTCTGGTGTAGAAGAGGCACTGCGCACAAACATGCTACCGCGTGACAGGAGGGTGAGCACCCTCCATGCTTTCCGTCCTCGCGCGCGCGCGAAGGTGCCGCCGCATCAAGCACCATCATCCTTGGCTCACCCTCCTAAGCTTTCGCTCGCAACTACAGCATACGGCGCGATGTCGCAATGCTATCGCGCTTACACCATATGCGGAAGATCACTGCGACGGCGGCATTTAGCCTGGAGGGTGCATATAATTGCTATTCCAATAATTAAGCATGCTTACAGGCTGCTGAGATGATCTTAACCGATAAAAAGTTGCGTTGCCTGGATGGTGTGTGCGCTGGCCGTACTTGCAGAGCACCTTTAAATATGCCAGTTTTTGTTCACACATGTTTGAAAGGCTTTACTGCATTTCATTGACTAGGTTCTTGATTTTGTGGTTTATTACGCATTTTTATCCTGCCCTTTCTTTTTATTACTGAAAGTATAAATCTTTGTTACAGTAAACACGACATCTGCCTTAAAATAAACTGTAGTTTGTAGTAGCGCGTTTGGCTTTGTTACATGCTATCTTTCCTTGTGTACCTCTTCGCGTAGGCGCTGTTGATTAATAAAATTGCGATACAAATTATACGGACGTTTGAGCTCGAGATGCGCTTGAGCCGTCGCCGTTAGCGTTGCTAGGATCGTGGTTTCTAGCTATCGGCGGCATATGCGTCGGTCGCGCAGAGTGCGTTGAGTCTCTAGCGACATGACGTAGGTTTTACAGCAAGAAAGAAGGAGCGAAGCCTTATCACGCCTGCTTTGTAAGATGCCTGATTGCAGATGCCTGATTGCAGATGCCTGATTGTAAGATCTGATTGCAGTAAACGTGCTCTTCATTATTCCCTCCAACAGTTACACCATCGCCCCAACATTTTGCACCCACGTTGTCAGGACACCGTCCGAGAAGTTTAAACGCAAGTTCAACGTTGCTATAGCTGTCAATAATTCGCCTTTCAGGCGAAACTACCATTTTTTTTATTACGCAACAAAGAACAAGTCCAACCCTCTCTTGGGAGAAAAAAAAATGGCTGTGGCTTAGCTAAGGTTAAGCCCAGGATGCGAAGCATACTAGCCTTTATTTTAGTTGTTGAACCACTGTTTAGCCTGTTGAACTGCTGTTGCTTGGCTATATTTGGTTCGGCTAGACGAAGAAACAACTCATGCGTTACTCTGCTTCGCCTTCAAGAGTGGAACGCGACAGCGTTCCCGTCGACCCGCCAAGGGGTGTGAGACAATGGGCTACGGCGCAGCGACTACGCCCCCCGCATTGGACGCGGTGAGCGTCGAGCAACGCAGCGTTCGGCGCGGCAACGAAATGTGCGCCTGAGCAAGCGACGCACGCCTGAGCGTTAGAAACAGCTCGTTTCTAAGGCAACACCGCATTCACTAGAGGCGCTTTTGTACCGCTTTCAAGCGTCGTACTCGAGGCTCAGTGGTAGCGTCTCCGTCTCACACTCCGGAGACCCTGGTTCGATTCCCACCCAGCCCATCTTGCAAGAGTTGAGCCAAAGCCACCTAGAAACAAGCGCAGCTGCTTATATACCGCCGCGACACCGCGAGCGACGGCGCGAGTTGGAGCCCCGTTTCTCCTCTGTCGTGACGTCACGGTGTCACGTGGTATGGCATGGGGTCAAAGGTCATTGAAGGCGACACCGCCGTGCCTGAGGAGCTGGGTTGAGCTCTCGTAATATGCGTCGCATAAAAGAGAAAGAGCGCGCAAGGTTTTTTTATGCCGTGGCGGAATTTCCAGGTCTGAGTTTTTTTTTCTTTGCTTCCGACGTCAATCGCGTACAGAACTCGGTTTAAAAAAGAAGTGCCAGGAAAAGATTTGTTTTATGCGCTGGTATTAACTATATTATTCTAAACATCCAGCTTTTGAATAATGCGCACAATTTTGTCAATTGTTAAGTATGCAGAAATTTAGCTAGCTTTAGTCAATGTCAATCAACATCTGCACTCCAGCAGTCATGAATAGTAAAATGAGAATAGAACTAGGAATGAAAGCTGAGCACAAATAAAATGAGTACCACAAAGCCAAAAAAAAAATAAGGAGAAAGAGAGAGAGAGAGAGAGAGAGAGAGAGAGAGAGGTAAAGAAAGAGAAGAACGAAATTTGTCAACGCTCAATGTACAAGAAAGGCCACGTTCATATAGCTACTACAAAAGAAAAAGGAGCTCGCCAGACAGTACGAACTCAACGCGAACGAGAAGAATGGCAATGAGTGAAAAGAAAAAAAAACTGTTTGGCTTTGGAGATGACGAGTATGGATTATGCAAATAAGCTCGCGAATTCGTCTGCTGTCTCGCCTTTGTGGCGAGACTATCACTTGTTTTCATTTGGAGGTGTGTGGAGATAAGTTGGAGTCTTTTATTTTATTTCATTTCAGACTGTGTCATCAGAATGTCAATCCCCCCTCTATTTTTCATTCACTTTTCAAAACCCTTGCTGCTTGTAGCTTTTTCTTTCTTTCTAATTTTAGGGACAGATATGAAAAAAAGTGCACGTATGTAATTTCTTCGTTAGATTACAGTCTTCACTTTAATATTAAAAGGGGTGCTGTGTACTATACCTTGGGTTTGGCGAAAAAAACACAGTCCGCGGATAACACACGCTGCTATGAGCATCTCAGCCAAATTGTACAGTCATCTGCGGTGTATGCAGCTTGCAAGCGGAGTAGGAAATCATGTTTTGAATGCGCAAGCCTTTCTATGCATGCACAACAAGAAAAATAAACCATCCGTCCAGCCATCCTTTGATCTCGTAAGACGATCGCTTTCAAAGTGGAGTTCGCAACAGCGACCTACTTTACCTTCGTACTGCCTGTCGCTTCAGCGCGGACAAAGCGGCGAGAGATGGCGCTTCCGAAGCTCTCAGCAAACGCCGCACCCTGCACCTTTCGCAGATGTTTCAAATACGGTCCGCGCCGCCGTGTCATACGCAGCTGTCGCCGGAGTACCTTTGATCATGGTTCATAATGATTCGATGTGGTTCATAATGGTTCGACGTAGTGGTTCGACGTGGACGTGGATGGTTCGACGTGGTTCGACGTGGATAATGGTTCGACGTGGATAAGGCACTAAAGAGCGATAACAGCTTGTAACGATTGAAACCTCATCAACGCCCCCCATCTGGCTCCTCCACCTGCGATAATTTGCTTGCGTTATCAATGCACTTTGCGCCACCGTCCGTACCAGTTACTGTCGCCGCAGCGCTGTCGTTTGGGCTGTTAGGATCAAGTTTCATAACACCAATAATAACACTGGGCTGCGCGGAGATGAGCAAGTGGGACAATGCATACGCATGCTTAGACAACGTCCAAAGGAGTTTCTGGGTGATTTCTTTTTCTCAATTGCTCTCTTTTCAGCAGAAACCTGCTGCTTACTCTTTTCTGGACGATTTACTTCGTAGCACAGCAGATTCCCATACGCGGCTGCTACTCACCAATAACTGACGTCAGTCAAGAAAAGTGCTTGCACCAGTGCGCATCTTCCTACTGTTACTCAATATATTTGTTGACACAGTTTAATAAACGGGCTGAGTATGCGAAAGTATGCCTTCGATTTTCGACAATAATTACGCACTTCCTAAAGATGCCGACTATGGTCTACTCACTCTCGGCCGCGGCCACCCGCATAGGCTATAAACTGTGGCCAACTTGCTTATCGATTTCGTAGGCTTCGGGTCTCGCTAATTTCGACTACTTTTGAACAAACAACTAGCTTAGAACCCCGCGAAACTTAAAGTCACACCACACGCGTGCTTCCGGGTGCGCGATCACTCCTGGCCGCTTCTGGTTAGGCGCCTTGACGGACTTCGCCCCGTATTGAGTATACTGATAGCGCTTCAAAGTGCGCAAGTTGGATGTGGCTACTATCCGTCGGTCAATATGATGCAGGAACAAAGCCAGTCAGCATGCAGCATGATGTTGCACGGCCAGACTGGAGCATATGAGCGCGAGCGGGCACCCAAGCCTTGTGCGCAAAGCAAGCACCTCGCATACGCACTGCAGTTGTATGTACAGAGGCGGTCTGCTACGCAGCGTAGATACCGCGGCCGCCGCGGGGTGCCGCTACAAGTCCGCTGGCTGAGTGCACTGCGGCTCGTTGAGGATAAGAGCTTTTGGCGCGACGTAGGTGCCAACATCGGAAATAGTGGCATCTACGTGAACATCCAAAATGCAATTTTAACTGCGCACCACGGTGACTCAGTTGGCAGAGCGTTTACTCCGTTGTAGTTTTCGCATTGCGAGTCAATGAAGAAGGGGCGGAAGCACAGCTAACGGTATGTATGATTGTCAATAACTCCGCCACTTCTGTTTGAACTCATTGAAGTGCTTTTTGCTGCAAAGTATTTTTGAAATGGTCAAATACCTTTCTAGAATTCCATAAACAGTGGTTCAGGGCCCTTTGAAGTTGTGTGTACGTCATCGACGCCCGTGTTTAAAGATTGCGGAACAAAAATGTGAATACAAGTAAATGCAAGTATCACAGTATTAATAAAATAGGTCCCGCCGGAGACCTTCTCCATCGGCGCCGCCGCCGCTGGGAGGCGGCTCTCAAAAGTTCAGAGTTGGCAGACCAACTCTGGGCCGTCCGGCAAGCCAAGGATGCCGCCCGAGTCCAAGGACTTGGAGCCGCCACCTGAGGCCACCACAACGAAATTGCCGGCCATTCATTAATAAAGTTTCTTCTCTCTCTCTTTGCCTCATGCCTAAATTGAGGCGGATCTGAAAAGAAGCCAGAGTTGGTTTTTGTTAACGTGAACCCGTGTCGACAGGCATGCTTACGACATCGTCAAGGGCAGTCCGCTCGCTGTGCCCTGAGTTGCATCTAAAACGATACCAACGACTTCTTCAAGCAAGTACAAAATCTTGCGCAGTATTTTCTCCTCTCCTTTTGCGCAGTTATTGAGTGTCTTTGTCACGCAAACATTATGTAAAATCTGCTTAGTGGATTTTACCATATAGGACGACACTGTCCTGCAACGCTGCGCAGCGCTCGTATCCGCCTAAGTGGAACTTGTGGTGCACATCGCAGGCATTTTAGAGCCGTTTTAAAGCCGTTTAGAGCTTAACAAAATATGCTTTGCGCGATACGCTTCTTGCGCGGATGAAAATATCCGAGAAAAACAGGACAGTGTCTTGTTGCCAAAATGAAGGAGCAGAAAGTTTAATGAGGCGAAAAAGCACAGAGCCAAGTCAGGTAAGTCTGGGTGACCCGAAAACTAGATTTACAATAACGCTAAGGCCCCAACACAAAATCTGTTGGTAAAGATTGCCTACAGTATTGAAGGGCAGCGCTATTAGCCAAAGTCGAGCTTCGCAGGCATTCATGCACTGCTCGCAATCTGTAGGCGCAGGGCGCCGCATTAACTGAGCGTAATGACTTGTGAATGTGACTTACAGCCTAATTTTGTACAGAGGCCTGGCACTGCTGCGCTGAGCTTTTGGTGGTAATCAACGATAGGTTCCACGAGCAGGAATAATAAATGCACTAACTGGTGAAAGAACGTATGAGGGTCATGATGGAATATGGCAGAACACAACGAAACAATGACGTAACGCTCAAGAACAAGAACAGCGTTCGTTATTTTTTATTCTGTGTGACGGCCTTGTTTCGAAGTGCGCTTCCATATTCCATCATGACAAACCAACTAGCTTACCAGTACGTCTTATGCATAAGGGTTGGCATCCGTGAGTCTGGCTGCTGCGTGTAGAGGCTCTGCAGTTTACGCTATAGCACCATATTCAGGCAACTAGGAAAGTGAAGGAGGCCGCCATAATCAATCACATTGGGGTGGCTGCTCGACTTCTACTTTGATAGCACTATGGCAAAACAATGAAGATAGAATTTTTCTCACTATTCTATTCTCGACATCGCCGTTTGTATTAGATCTTATGTTTTGTTGAATTACTTATCCACCGCTGCGCATCATTTCCTTATTTCTTTTTTTTTTACTTACGCATATTGCATCTTGAAGATGTTATAGAAAAATATTTATACAAGTTGTAGTAGAGGACTGCAGGTATGAAGTAGTAAAACTAAAACTGTCATTCTTACTGTGAGTGGAAGCTTGTTATGACAAAGAAATGTGAAAGAGCAAATACAAATCGCCGCGGTGTCATGGATTCTGAAAGTGCTTGCCTGGCCTTGTTAACCGCGCATCGGCAAAGAGAGTCTTCGTAGTCTAAAGAAGATGAATGAATCAGCGTCGGAAATGTTGAAAACGTTGCTGGCTCCATACCCGCCGAAGTTCGATAGCATAATTAAATAAGAAATGCTGGCACATATCTCATGTAGCAAAAACGCGGCTTCTCTGAGGCATTGGCCCGAAGCTCCCGAGTGGTTTAGCGATTTGGGCAAGCTGACGTACCTTCAAGAAGGAAGCAGCGTGTCGGAAGCAACACAGTGTTGCATATGTTGTCGCTTATCAGTCATTACACAATCTTAGCTTAGGCTTCAAGATTTGCCACGGGCTACCGACTCTCTGACGCTGCAGGAATTGTACCTGCAGTAGTGCACTTTATCGGCATTCTCTAACGTACAGTGGTTCTTTAGTGCCATGAGTAAAGCTGTCCAATGAACTATCAGCATAAATTCAAATACGCGAATAAATGAAAAGCAACGAGGCTTCGTTATCACGTTTCCAGCTCCATCTGCATTTGTAAGAGTGGCTTGATTCATCCTTCCCAATTTGCATTCGGATCAACACCATTTAGAGACCGGCTGCAAAATGACTGCCCAGGGCACTCAATCCCTTGCGGTTAAAGGGAACATATGTTCAGAATAATTCTTTTTTGGCGTTTCAAGAAATCCTGATGTTGCATCAGTTTACCGGAAAAAAAAATCTGATGTTTTGGTCAAGTCGTACAAAAATATTGGGCTTAAAGTCCCAAACCTGCAGAGTACGCAATTACTAACGCCGCAACGAGATATTAGGGAATGATGTCAACTAGTTGCGGGTTTGCCGTGCATCAAAAGCAAGGTAGACGAGCGCTCTGGCATACATTCTCTATTCTAACGAGGCCGCTGTGACTGGGAGTTGCACATGCAAAATCACAATCAGCCGCTGAATCATTACAGCGGGCATACAATAAAAATTAAAGGTTAGCGCTTGTGTTTCACTGCAGAATATTTGGTATGTCTACGCTACGAAATATGTCAGCAGACATGTTTAGTAGCGACGCCAACAAGTAGATCAAGACAAAGAGTGCTAACCTAATGAAGTAGAGTAATCGAGTACACGCTCGTGGTTTTCATCGTGTAACACATGAGATTCCCCTATAAGCCTGTTTTATGTAGCAGAAGGAGCTTTCATTAAGTACTGACACACGTCAGTGCTTACGAACCGCACAAAATTATTTTTTATGTAATAGCGTAGACAGGCCTATATGGGGAGCTGGATAAATGGAAGGTAAATAAGATTGATCACAAACGATGATTGATTTCTGCTTCGTGTGCAAAGTCTCGGATGGGCTGCAGCGTCATGCGGCCTCGATCGTCGCAGCTGGATTGCCCTGTGTTTAAAAGTCCTGTTGGCGTGGCTTGATCCATATGCATCGTCTTTTGTTAAATTCATGAAGCTATCTTACGTCAGTACGTCAGTAAGGCAGCATGAAAATTAAAAAAAAAATGTGCCGACACATTTGTGGAATGAGTGAATTTAGTTATCCAGATCAAGATTTTTTTTCTAACGTCACAGGGTGTTTAGGGAGAGGGGGCAAAGAAAAAGCTTTTAACAGGCTTAATTCTCACCTCCTCCGAACGGGCCACACTGAAAAAGCGCGTTTTTTTTTTTAAAATTGATATGATATAAGGAGATGTTGGCGCACAATTTAAGGCGCCGGCTACAACTAAGCGGGACACAGTTGCAGTGCGGGCGCATCAAAAATATTAATAATAAGAAAATTCTAGCATTGTTTACCCCAACGAACCAAAAAACTAAACAGAACTTAGTACATAACATTAAACATCGATTAGCACGTAATATAAAAGAAAAATAATGGGTTCAGAATTCAGATCAGTAATACAGGTTCCACAGCACAAAATAGAAGATTCTTGAATACATCGGTAACGAGAACTACAAAGCGTCAATAAAAAACACTTTAACGTCGGCAGTCAACTTGAGATGGGTATCGTCAAATTTTTTGATCAAGGAAAGCTTATTTCAGCTTTTTGTTTCGGTGTGGTTGGTATACAGAATTACACAGCGCTGTCAGTATCACCTGGAGTCAATGCTGAGAAATTAAAACTTTAAATCTTAGGCTATTTGAAGAACGAGCCTATAACATGCCTGAAAAATAAATATATGATCAGCGTCGATATTGCATTGAACTCACTGTATTCCTGCTTGCAACTGACATCATTGTTTTAGTGTTTGAAACAGGCAAAAATTATAGAATGTATGCACGTGTACAATGTCTTTTTAAATTACAGACGAGCGTTTCTTCTGAAGGTACATCTTAGTTCTAATTTTATTGAGATATTATAGTGTGCCTCTGGTAAAGAACGTCGCTACATATACCACGAGAACAACTACGCTTACAATCGTGTATGCATGAAAGCAATAAATAACAAATAAATAGGGAAAAAAAAGAGGATAACATGCAGAGTGAAGAAGACAGCGGGGGAGACGTTGCAAACAGACGTACATCCTCCTGAAGGTAGGTTCCAGCTAATGTATTTGAGAATGAGGAAAAGAAAATGGGTATTGCTTACTTTGCATTCCTGATATTATGGTTCATGTTTTAACACTACAACAGCCTTCCAGCTAGCTGAAACAGTGCTCATTTACTTCGCAGCATTTCTCTGCTGGTGAACTCATTTGCACTGCAGTCATCCTGCTTTCCTTCTGCTCCGCCCGGCTTGCGAATTCACCTAAATCCAACAAATGAGTCGCTGGACACGTGAACACAGATATACAACGCACGCGAGCGCATAACGAGGGTCATATTCAGGAAAATGCGCAGTGCAGGAAACTCCAACTCAGTATTTTCAAAAACTTCACCCATTGTTTTTTTCTCAACAGTTAGCATGCTGTAGCATAGTCATGCGTACTTTATATTGAATCAATCAGCGTTTGCGCTGCATATTACGCAATTTTAACACAACGATGCACCCGTGATTTCGGATGAAAAGTGCGTGTCCGCAGTTTATGGATGAATTACGAGCACTTCCAAACGGAAACGTAATAGGGACGGTGGGGGAACGGCAGTTGGGGCATTTGAAATCAAGGTACTAGTTGCCTTTTTGTTAATTTATCTTTCTGCCTTTTTCAACTATAGACGCTTTGTTATAGTTAGCGCTAAAGTGAGCTGCCGTGCAACTTTAAAGCTGTTTCAATTGGCAAGTGAAAATGAGTTTAGAAAACTACAGTGAACGCTTCACCTGACGCTGCTGCCTACGAAAGGCTGAATTAAGGGCGGCATTAAGAAAAGCTGACTCAGAAGACGGCTGACGCATGAAATGAAGTTGCTGCCACATGAAAGAACTTTACGTTGTTCATCGTAATATTTAGTACCTCTATTATTCAGCTTTTCAAAGCCCATACTTATGTCCTGCTGTCTGCTACGATGGTGCAGTTTGATTACGTAAAGCACGACAGAATCTCTATAAAACGAATTTAGTGTTTTGATACTTCAGAAAATGTCCTTACCACGAGTCGTGTGTTTTTGTAGGCACATCTTAACGCCCGCGAAGAACGTGTGTGCTTATAAATAATCTCTAACAGAAATTTATAAGATGCTGAACATTCAAATTGCAAGATATGAAGTGTGTTGAAAAGGCCTGTTGCTGGTTAAAGTCTCTGTTTCTCAAGAACCAGATATAAGTTACGTAACTTCTTGTTTCCTTGAGATTGTAAGAAATAAAAAGGACAAAGGACTGTCACGTATGAGATGAGGTTAGCTAGAAGTTGAAGGATTGTCTTCGACAGACGGGGTGTCACATGTTTTCGAAGAACTTGCTGTTTTGGTTTTAAGGCGTACCATCTTCGTCGATATCCATAATTTTTTTAAAAATTTAGGTACCAAGGAAAAGATAGCCGACGTGACAGTGGTGATCTCAAAGTCAGCGCTTAGAGCTCAAAACCAGGAAATACCAAATTAATGTATATTTACATAGCTTCAAATTTTAAATTTTGAACAATCCCCACGTGCTGATCGTGTTTTGCTACACACGATCAGTATATTTGTGCCTCTTATTCTATGAAAATGGAAAGTTTAGAAGCCACGCAATAAACATGAACAGAACAAAGTAGGACACGCCCTCTACATCATGGCATTTACGCTCAATGTGGCGCGCTCTTGCCTCTTGTCGCTCCTTGTGGTGCTCCGGCTGCATGTTATTTGGCTGTGGAGGAATTTTAAAGTTCCTTCTCGTCTCTAATGGAATGCTGAGCTTAGTGCCATGTCGTACTTCGTAGCGAATGTTTAGTTTCCGTAGGATGTGTCGCCTCGTGGGGCTCTATGCGGGTCTTTCGTATTGGGTGGTGGTGTGCGCCTGGATTAGTGCTATCGAGAAATAGTTTTAATAAATATTCTGCTATTATCGACCCATTTTACGAGTTCCTTTTTACAAATGTCACTGCATTACATAGCATGCGGAAGGTTTGCGTGAAATTGCGTCGGTTTTCAAAGAAGGCCCATTTGGAGTATTGTGGAGATCTTGTGCAGGAGCCAATGAGACACATTTAGGATATGCAGAGTTAATGCAGTGAAGCGAATATGCAGTACAAGCGTGGCGCAATCAGCCGACGCGTTAACGTATCGATCGAACAAACAAACAAACAAACAAACAAACAAACAAACAAACAAACAAACAAACAAACAAACAAACAAACAAACAAGCAAGCAAGCAAGCAAGCAAGCAAGCAAACAAGCAAGCAAGCAAACAAGCAAACATACAAACAAACAAAAAAACAGACAAACGAACAAACGAACGAACGAACGAACGAACGAACGAACGAACGAACGAACGAGAGAACGAACGAACGGACGAACGAACGAACGAACGAACGAACGAACGAACGAACGAACGAACGAACGAACGAACGAACGAACGAACGAACGAACGAACGAACGAACGAACGAACGAACGAACGAACGAACGAACGAACGAACGAGCGAGCGAGCGAGCGAGCGAACGAAGAAATACACAAACAAAGATACGAGAGAAGCTTGTATCTCATTTCACTTGAATATATCGCAGAATCTGTAGTTTTTCTGTGAACTTTTCTTTTAGCGCTTGCAACAATACGTATACAAACCAGAAATAATAATCTGGTTGATCGTAGCAAGCGGAATCAAATTTCTAAGGCATATGTTTTGGAAGTACCACGGATCAAAACGCATTATTAGGTGGGTAATTTACCGGGAGTAAGTAACGTAATGCTATAGTCCGGAGCACCACACCGAGCGACAATCTCGTGCGTATTGTTTCCGACTATGCTCGGCCAGCGTGCCACGTCTTCACTATGGAAGAATTTTGAGAAGTATGTCGTGTTTATGGGAAGAGTGACGCAAATCGACGCACACACAGACAGGAGTCTCATGAAAAGTGTTTCTACAGAAAGTTAGGCGAAGCACCCCTTGTCAGTTGCGCTTTCATCCGTCTAATGCGTTTACTAATGGTTAGAACTGTTTAGCTCTTTTGTCCAGGTTGCTTTCATTTTCCATCAACATATCTCGCCCAGTGAGCGTACAGCACCCCACTTTTTTTTGTAACGGAGGCTTTTCTGCAGCATATTTTGACTGCATTTCGTGGCGAGCCCATCTTTGCAACTTTGCTCGTGTTTGCCATGCTGCACTTTCCGACTGCCTAAGTGTCCTAAACTTTCGAATAATAAGATGCATTTTGAAACAATCATGTTTGACGCTTCACCTTCTAGAGTTGTTACTATGGCCTGATGACCTGGCCAGGGGACATATGAGAAATGCTAAACACTAAGTTCGATTTCACGAGTTTGTTCACATGCCGCACATTGCCATGTCCACCAATACTAACCGACGGCTTCCCAATTTATTATATATATGATGCGAAAAGTAACATCAATCTGTGTGTTCAACAACTCGCTGAATTTAATTAACGATGGGGCGAAAAAAAAATACAGACCGGTGGCAGAACTAAACCAGCATGTTCATGTTCGTGTAAACGAAAACTGATATCCGCTAGCGCAAAGCATTCGGTCACTGCGTGGTTTGGCACTTTTTTGGAGTGGAATGGATTACTTCAACGCGTTCCCTAGATCCTGCACTTACAATTTCAGAAATGCGCATTTGCATGTATGACTGTTCCCATTCTAGACGCAAAGCCTGAAGGAATTGAAAGCCTAGTTCATAATGTATACATAGCCACTGTTTGTTCCCCTTCCTGCATTGCATCTTTTTTTTTTTCGAGAAGCGCTCTTTTGCCGCTACATGATTCCTTTGCGCTATACCCTCGAAGTCAAAATCGGTCTGAGAAGAGGTGTCTGAGTTTTTTTTTTTTTAGTTTGGGTAGAGGATTAAAAAAAAAAAAACAAGTGCTTTAGCGCGACCTGAGCTCGAGGTATTCTGGAATGATGACGCCTCTCCAAAGCTTTATTTATGTAATAAACACGTCTATTCTCTCTCTCTCTCCATATTGCCAACTACGTTGAATTCTAACCACTAAGCGGTAAAGAAGAAACACTGTAATAGAAAAAGAAAAAGCACAAAAAGAACAGAAAAGAAAAAAAAAAACAAAGAATTTACCCGGAACCTTGGCACAGCACGTCCCGAGGGACGTTGTGTCTGATAGTTTTCTTCTCATTTTTATCGCAGGGCTGGGAAGAATAATCACTACTGTAGGAGAAGCGACATATCTATCACTGTCCAGTGCCATCAAGTAAGCCTCTAGCTACCGGATCTCTCAGTACACCCACACTCAGTACTACGCGATTGTTACTATAGGTTTGCGTAGAGATGCCGCCTCCTTTTGAGCACTTGTGCCTCTGCGCTTCTATATCGTCTGCCGGTGTTACCCTGAAAGTAAACGAAACAAATAAAACGAAGGCTGGAACTTTATTTAGTTTTTTAATTCATTTACATTACCTTACACAACCCAGAAGGCATTGCGTAAGGGGGGTGAACAAGGATATTATAAGCAAATGCGAAACGTACAGAACAGAAAAGGCAAAGGGGAGGTATTGCACAGGGCTGGGATTAAAAAGCAGCATCAGGCATAAGTGCAAGGTCCACACATTTATCAATTAAGAAGTATATAGATTCAGCACAAATGTCATATACAAGGCTAAAGAGAAAAAAACGGAAGTTTAAAAAATACAATAGCTGAAAAAGACTACCTTACATAATAGGCAAGTTAACCATCATGATGTTATTTAAACGTATTCACACAGCTGATCATGAACTGATTGATGGTCGCATACGGATGCAATATTATTGAAAAGGTAATATTGAGTGGAGGTAATATTAGGAAGATAATATTGAGGAAGATGATATTCATCGAATTTACAGCGACATGCGTTTGCTTGGCGGTTAATCAGTGTCTATAGTAAGGCAATGTCCAGAACAAAACTCTGAAAGCACAAGAGAAAGAAAACGGGAGACGGTCTGTGATGGACTTTACAAGTACCGGATGTTCAAATGACAAGAATAATACGCACTCTTGCAGTCAAATGTTATATATATATATATATATATATATATATATATATATATATATATATATATATATATATATATATATATATATATATATATATATATATATATATATGAAACCTAAAATAGGTGTAGTGCTATATCTCTCGAGCTCAAACGTTTTGCACGTGTGATGTGCGACTGGTTTCGCCTTGGGCTACTCTCTCACCGCGCACAGTTTGTCGCCGACTATCGAACAGCGAAGCGTGTCCTTTTCCACAATGTGGCATAACTGCTTCCACATTGCTTGTTATGTTCAAAAGAACACATTGGCACAGCATGTAAGTGTGATATCGATTTAGGTGCACGTTAAAGAACTCCAGGTGGTCCAAATTAATGCGGATCTCCCAGTACGACGTCTTTCTCTCATAATCAAATCGCGGTTTTGGCACGTAAAACCCCTAAATTATTTTTTTTGCGAACCAAAAGTTCTTCCACAAGTACCACGCCTTGGCATAGCACTCCTATAAGCCTCTCATGGAAGTTTGTTCCAACATAAATTCGCCCCTGAAGTAGCACATCTAGGCCCTCTGAAACCGAGGAACACATTATTCTCGCGCGCCCAAGCACTATAAGGTGAGAATACGGGAATGTGAATGGCAGTCGCAAGCAAGAGTATACAATGATGGGGCGGTAGTAAAGCGGGTCACACTGCAAGTGCTGCGAAACGTGCAGACTGCTCTCTTGAATGCGTCCTGTAGGTTTATTATCTCGAACGTCCACGACATTGCGGCCACCGTTTCGCCGACGAGAAGAATGGGTGTCCCCTTTCTAATGCTTCCGCAGGATGCATTCATGACACAGACGCTGTGAAGCCACGACGCCTCAAAGCACACTTGTAATGTTGTCCAAATGGAGCGTTGGAAACTTCTGTCAGAGAACACCTTGAATCCATTTTAACGTGCGTTTACATCTTTGATGGTGAACACGCGATATAGCTTCAAGTGGAAAATTGTGTTCTTGCAGAGAGTTGTTAGCTAGTTCCATAGAATTGACCCTTCCTAGCTGGGCTGTAGACGTCATAGCATCATAATCGTCCACCGTAAAGAACAATAAAAAATCGCTCAATATACACGTCCAATCTGGAAGCATGATGAACTATTTACTCCTAGAAATAAATGGTCGTCATATTGCACTAAATAAGTACGCACAAACAAAAATCATGGCCTTCTTAGTAAGTGGAGCTGGTGATCACTGACAGTACTTTTCACAGCCTGCTGAAGCTAGTAAATATCACTAAGTACTAAACACTACCCGTACACTATTCATCTGTCGTCATTTGTCGTGATACTTACTACCTCGGTAGTGCAGTTACTAATGCAACTGAAATTTAATTACGAACAATACAGTGGGGCCTACTCAATTTATAAGTGCTGCATACATTGCCACATTAAGTCAATGGTATTAAATAAGCACAACAAGCTAAAATAAGACATGTAAAAAAAACAGTGCATATTTTTGGTCTAAACATTCAGCATCATTAGGGTTGTACATATCGCTTACAAGGTATGTGAACGCGTGGGAGTAGAACACCTTTTCTGTTATCTATTTTTTTACGTGTTACTTTTTTTTCTTTTCGCTCTTTGTGTTTACGACCTCTATATCCACCACCTCAGTGCAGGAAAGCAAACCGGACACTCACCTCTGTTAACCTCTCTGCCTTTCCCCTCTCTCTCTTACCAAGGAAGTTATGACAGAATGACTCCGGGTAAGAGTGTGCTAGATAACGACTTCAAGCAAAGATAACCAAAAGCACTCATACGAACAAATGCAAAAGTGTTACGCGACGCGTAATCTAATACAACTTTAAGAGTATGTTTAGCCCTAATTTAGGGCAGTACATATTGCACCGTGGAGCAGCTACGTATTTGGATAAATAATCAGTTTCACTCCCAAATTTCTGTAGTATACTGTCTGAATGTATGTATGCTATGACCTCACACTTACTTGTCAATCCAACATAATGAACGACACTACAGATTTTCTAAATTTTGCGTAGGACTGCCATAATCACAGCGTATTAGACCACGGTCAGACAAGGTAGTTGAGGCCTAGTAGTTACTTAGTGAAAAGTACTAAGAAGCATTTTTAATAGTAATGGCAGCACTTGATAGTTTTGCTAGCCCATGACTACTACAGAGCTATCACGAGCATAGCAAAATAAATAGTAGTCTAATAAAAGCATTGATATGAAAAATATTTGTTATGTTTATTTTAAGAGTTGTTTAAAAGTAAAAATGGCGTGCTTTCGCAAGGAAAAAAAACACAAAAAACGCCCAAGATTCGAACGTATTATGCAACATAAAGAAGAGATTATTACAAATAATCAAATGCAACGCTATAAAATAACAATAATTAGGGAAATTGCGCTGACGGCAATTAGTGCAATTTAAATGGAAACGAATACAGCAAATTAGGTAGTTAATAAAATGGCCCTTTTCAACAGAGGCAATGGTTGAGGACACAGTGAGGAATTGAAAGGAGGTCGTTCACTCTGCGGGTTTTATTCAGTTTCCAATTGTTCAGCGGAACAGCTATTCTCAAATTAGAGGCGGCAATAAATTTCCCATCCAGTCAGTGGCTCAAAATGAGAAAAAAAGAATGGATTGGAAAAACTATTACAGCTCGTGCAAATAAAATGGGAGGGTATTCTTTCTCACGTGAAGGGAGAAGTGTCCGCGTAATTAGAAATGGTGGAGTAATTAAACATGTTGTTCAAGGAAACCAATTTTGTTGTGGTTTGGAGCAGTTTTATGTAGTTAATTTTGTGCTATTTCTGATGCATCAGGCGTTCCAAGATAAAACTTGGTAGCTATAAAATATACCTAAATAGAAACTTACCTGGAATCTTCCATGTAGGATTGTTTGTAAAACCCCCTAAATGGTCAAATCTTTGTTGATTGTTGCTCTTGTCGGTCGTTTTCAACAGCGTAAAAGGTTGTCTGTTGCGAACAGTTCTCGGAGTATAGAGGAAGTTCAGAGCAAGTACCTCGAAAAATACGAAAAGTACTTAGTGATTGTTTGCCTTGGTGTTGTGACACCAGTGGTCCCTAAAGCCATTTTAAGTAGCTAACTTCGCTCAGTGCATGACTATAGACAATCGTCAGGAAGTACTTCGGGCCAATCGATCGGCGACTGGAGACTGTGTAAGGGTTGTTACTGCTAATTTCGACAGCTGTCCCTAGCTCTTTGCACTTTTGGGCGCGCATAGAATTTGTGTGCTCATCGCAAAATAGCTACATAAACATTCGTGGACAAAGGCGTATTTAAACAGGTACCGGTTTGTCGCGGCAGCGCTTATGAGAGAATACTGATACCCGAGCAAGACAGACTTTTACGCAGCTTCGTGGTACAAGCCAAAACTTCCTTTCCTCTTGGAAAAAGCTTATGCAATATTTCTGGGTGAGTTGCTAATGTATTAGCGTAACGATACATGCAGGCTAACATGTGTGTGTGTCACACCTTACAAAATAATAAAATGTGAATACGCAGCCGTTTCCGCAGATGCGATGAATTCGATCTGCAGCCGATTTTGTGGAGTCCGGTAGTGTGACTGTGTCATGTCGTCATGGCACAATTACTACAATTGGCCACGTCGACTCTAATAACGGTATCGGTCCTATCAGCATTGCTGGATTCGACTAACATACCTTGGAATACCACGTAAGAAAAAAGTACAGCGCACACTGCCGAGGTGAAACAGAGATAAAATTTTAGAGCGTGGCGAAGGGAAGCGCTTCTGTCGCGACGTCAGGATTTATGTCATTGCAATAGAATATGGTACATTTCTAACACCGTGACGGAAAGCACCTGTTGTCGCGACAGAGAGTTCCTGTTGCGATGTCAGAATCGTTGTCGCGACAGAATGTTTCTGTTGCGACTCCAGAACTCTTGGTTGTCGTGACAGAGTGTTTCTGTCGCAACGTCAGAATTTCTGTTGTAACGTCAAAAAATGTCTGTCACAACTACAAAGACGTCAGGCACTTCTGTCGGACTACAGGAATCCCTGTGCTTCCGGCAAAAATTGCTGTTGTTCCGACAGAAATTTATGTTGTTTTTTAATCCGGGTATGCACTTTAATGATGGACAGTCCTTGCTGCAGGCCTGTATTTGTGGATGAGACATTCAGAAAAGCCATTGCGCGGACTGCGGGATTTCTGTTTCTCAGTGTAATTACATGGCACCATATAATATATTTTACTCGCTATAATGAGCATTCACGAGAAGCATAGCATTCAAATATCGAAATATTTGAATGCGTTTGGTAATAGGGTGACTACTTCAAAGGAACCCGTAAAGAGCGCATCGATGATGCTAAAACAAAGAAATCTACGCTACATCACTGCATGCAGCCCCGAATAGGCACAACCTGGCTTATTCACCCATGGGGCACACCGCCTTTAATTATTTTTACAGAGTCAAGATGACTCCCGCACCGATCACGGTGGCAACGTGATTCAGTTTAGCGTATGCGCCACAGCAGTCCGCCGTGGACCACGCTCGCCACCAACCCAAGAACTTGTGGACACTGTCCTTTAGGCGCTAACGTGCATGCATGTATGCAACCAACCAGAAGCGGATGGGACCGAGACTTGGTGGCGAAAATTC
The DNA here is from genome assembly GCF_038994185.2 of Dermacentor albipictus. Taxonomy (NCBI): domain Eukaryota; kingdom Metazoa; phylum Arthropoda; class Arachnida; order Ixodida; family Ixodidae; genus Dermacentor; species Dermacentor albipictus. Next base: position 91,681,467 of record NC_091823.1, read on the forward strand.
CAGCCGCCAGCCATTCGCCCAGAATCATTATTGCCATGCTGCACCGAGCCACAATGCTAGAAACCTGCCGCACGTATTCATTTTGGCCTCCGTTGTTTTTTTTTTCAACATGAAAGAGTTTTTTTATGCCGGTGTGCGCCAAATATATGTCCCATTTATGTACCTCACGCCACCATCATCATGTCAATCCGCGAGATGGCGATACTGTCCCGTTTTACGCATACCTAATGGTTAGAAAAGTAAGCACATAAAAGTTAGAAAGATTTGCTTTATTAACGAAATTGTGCTTTTGAGGTCGTATGTTTCTGGTTCTGAGAATATTTAGTAATAATTTGTTTTATCATTGAGCACTTTCTTCGTAAAAATCCGCGGAAGCCTGTGTCAATTTAGGTAGTCTAAAAGGTGGTGTTTTCCTGGCACGTTACTGTCGTTTTTTTTTTTTAAGGTGGTTCTTTACAACTGTCAGAGCTCGGTGGCGCCACGGCATCTCATACCTTTTTCGTAGCTCTGCTCAACATTGAAAATGTGCATGGACGCACGCGTACGACACCTCCGGAGCTCTAACAGCGCAGTTTCGCCACATATGCACTCACCATCGTGCCGGACATAACTATGACGCCTGGTAGCCTCCATGGTGCTTTTACACTATACAACCACGCAGGCCTCGCATGCTTGCTATCGCTGTCAGGGCTTCGCCCTTCTAGGAAAACTGTAATTACTAAATTCAAGAAAAAGAAAGACGGGGCTCATTTTCGCACTTCTATTTGTGAATCTGCCGCTGCCTCTTGGATAGACGTTTCACTCTTAAGTAATAAACAATTCATTCGAAATAGGGATCAACCAAATTTGTTATTTGCTTTGCTGGTTGTATTTTATTCTTTTGTTCGCCTTGACTTTCGTTAGTTTATGTTCTTCCTGCGTCGTTCGTCGTTTTAAAATGTTATTTCTTTGCAGAAAGGTGTTAGGCTTAACGTCGCACAGACTTATTAATCATGTAAACCGTATGACACAGGCCTCACGCTTAGTCATAGCCGTATACTTTTCATTTAGTTGGTAATAAAGGTTCTATTTATCGACCAAGCAAAATAGTCTACAGCAGTTGCTTGTCTGGAATATCTAGGCTTTACGAATAAGATCTTTTGTTCCTTAATTCTTGTAAGCGCGCGCTTTCTACCCACAATAGAAAGCTAAAGTAAGAATTGGAATGAAAGAATATAGGAATTGGTCAGTATGAATCACCTGTAGCAAGGCCGAAAGTTGGTTAAGTTAGTTTACGTTCACTGTAAAAAGAAGCGTAAGTTCGAACACAGATGTACAGAAGCAACACAGGGCTCGGAGTTGAACGCTCGTATCTGTGCTTCTTCCATCGGTTCGGGGTAATTGTCGTCACTGCTTTTCAGAATGAACGTATAACTATATCTTGTGCGATACAAGACAGCCCACTTTTCTCAGCGTCATTTCACGTATTTTATAAGTTCAACTTCATGATCAATACACCCTTAGCTGGGTAACCCTTAGTATAGGTGCACAAATTCGCATTTATAAGGTACATTGTAACTAATATATTATAAGTTACATTGTAACTAATACAAAATATAAGGTACATTGTAACCAATATAAAATAAAAGGTACATTGTTACCCTTGAAAAATATGCAGCTTTAGAGGTTACGCTGTAGTCCTTTATTTTCTAAAAGCAAATGTAACCTCTAAAGGATGTGTTAAATTTAGGGGTTACTTCAGTAACTTATACGGATATTTTCTTCTTGATTGCATCCTATTTTTATAGCCAAACTAGAAAATTTGCACTGTTCCACTACAAGATATTGCCATCTCGAATTGGGGCGATATTGCCATGCCTGCCAGCTGGCTATCTTCTCACCTCAGATTATATAGTTATGCTGGTGTTTAAATTGTGGGACTATAAAAGAAGAGACTTTCACTGTCAATGCATTTCATTAAAGCTTTAAAGAGAGCATGTAATTTGTTCGGATTGGTATCGACCCAAACATTTTTCTTTCAGTCCCTTAATTCAAACTTCTACATGACAATCTGTGGCGAAAAGAAATCAGAGGCAACTGACAGGCATCACAATGTTGGCCCCATTCGAGATGCAGAACATTTTGAATCATGACGCCATGATAGATATTATAGGTTAGCTATAACAATACAGCGCAATCACAATAAAGACATCTGAATAAATAGCCGAAGTAACCCCTAAATTTAACATAGCCTTTAGGAGACAGTTCCTGCTTGACTGCTAATATAACTCAGCTGTAAGTTTATAACATATACTGCCTCTAAGTTAATGTCCCTCTAAAATATGTGGAAGCCAAAAATACCTTCAGTTCCTAGAGTATTGCATACTTGGGCAGAAAAGCCACTATTTATTAAAAATCCATCTTCCAAAGGCACAAAATTACTTGAAGTACACTCAATGAAGAAAAACACTTGGGGAAGCAACATATGCATGAGTATTGTAGATTGGCCATAATAATTTAGTTTAGGTGAGCAAAAGCATGCTGCAAAGCGCTGCTGGCAATATTGTGACAATGAGTTGCTTTAATGTAGTTGAAGGCAATGTCATTATTTCACTTCCTAACTATGCACCTAGCCTTTGTAATAAGCTGTTCCGTTTAATATTCTGTGAATGTTCTCAAAAAATAAGTTGGAGTACTCTCAGGTACGAAATTCTTTATTACAAGTTTTTTGTTCAACAAGGTCTGATACAAAAATACCATCCATGAGGCCTCCCATATACAGTCATTGAAGCACAACTGTGTGAAATGACAAACATCAGAATTGATGCTACTTAATAACAGCAATACTAGATTTCTGCACAGGCACAGAGATATATACCGATCTGCTCACTGAGCAAAGGGCAAATAGAGTGCATTATATTTTGCAAAACAACCATCTACGTGGGTGAATTAAATGCTTAAGCTATGTTTATAAGAAATTCTGAGGCCTATGAATACACAAATGAAATAAAATTAACCAGCTTTCACCACAAGGGAAAGGAACAGATGACTAGAGCAAGTAAATGCACTGCTTGTGAGTAGAAGTAAACAATGTATCACGTGAAAAAAACAGCTCCTTATGGTGTAAGCCTCTCCCACCTTTGGAGCTAACCAACCGCATTGAAGTAAATCCCACACTATGTTTTTTTTTCTTTCACTTCAGAGTTGGTGAAAAACATGGAAAGCAGCGCGAACAGCACTACTCCCTAGATTACATTTTTACTGCTCAGGAGCGCAAAGAGACGTTTCAGACGGGTAGAAAGCAGTCCTTTCACTAGCTTGTCTCCTGGCAGCACAACTTTTTGCACGAGAGCAAGTATTTGGTAAAATGCAAATGGATATTCTAGGTTCTTAACATAATATGCCAAAAGGCAAAAAATAAGTGCCCGTTGTATTCCAGACGTGGAGACAGTGATGACTTCGGCTTGGCTGCCAGCAAAAATACATGTCTTGTCAGGAGCGCAGTAAATGTGAGGTGCTGTTACTTGGAGCTCATCAGCTGGCAATGCCATCTATGAAAAGAAATTAAAGATGACATAAACCACTGGCCGAAATTTATTTATGTAGTTTAGAGCACGGCATGCATGTCGCATTTTCCCACATAATAAAACAGAGATGTACGAACAAGGGCAAAAGGAGAGAAGTCAGCTAGGAAAGCTGGCACTACTAAACCGGGCAGGTGTGTTACTCACAGTCAACATGCATTGACTGTGCCTTAGTAGTTTGGATTTCCTAACTCACTGAAAACAACTAACGCTCAAAACTCGCATCTGTAGCCTAGTGTAGGTTGAGCCAGTTTCCCTGCGTTGTTCTCTTAAAAGTTCGCATCTCTTTACGCAAAACCATATCCACTGTCAAACGTTAAACACGAACGAGAGCACGGATACCTGTCCAGCTCAGCTGCACTCGCATCACTGCCGACGGCGCCGCTTATATTAGCGTATTTTCTGCATTGTGTATAATTATTGCGAAGAGCGACAGCAACGGTATGAAATATTGCGGCTTCTGAGCGTCGGTGATTCATTCCGAAGCGCCATAAGCCTTCGCTTCGACGTGAACCGGAAAAGGCCTAGCGACGATATCGGCGCCGCCGAGCGATGAGCGGCGGTAAGGCTGCCGACGTTGCCAGAACGACCACTCCTCGGTCGCTACTTCACTGTACGGATGCGACACAAATGGGTCCCGGTAACATCATATGATCACATCCTATCTACGGCAAGTAAATCTCGCCGTTCGCGAGGAAAGCCGCCGTCGAACGGCGGCCCGCGAACGGCGCGCGGCGGCCTGCCGTGCCGGTAACGTGGACGAGCCCTAAAGTGTCGTTTTTGAGCGTGGAAGAAACACGGATGCATTTCCGCGCAAATCGCTGCTTACCCCTTTGCTTTCTCTCTCTCTTTTTTTTTTTGCACTTCCCTGACCTATAATGAAATAAAAGCTGCAGCCTAGCTATATGCTGAATACAGACAAACCAGTACACAATGCAAGAACACTTACCAAGTTCGTCTATTTTCCCATGAGATCCGGGGCTGTGGTCGCAGTAGTCACAGCGAATGTTCGCCGAAATGAGGACACTGAAGCGCTCACAGTCACAAAATGGCTCTTTGCAGCGGCGGCGCATTATCCCAAACAGAGTCTCTGTTCGTCCCTGCCATTGCCACTGACAAAATTGGCGCCGAAACTAGCAACACAACACACATACACAGCTCACAACGCCATGTTTACAACTACTTCCCATCATGCAATGCTAAAGCTATATACGGAAACGCGGAGAGATGACATAAAAACATGGCCGCTGCTTCTGTATTGAAGTACAGTAACCGAAGCACGATTCAGACTTGCACTATTCGGCTGCACATATTCAAACGAAAACAGGTTCGTTGAGGGTAAAACAAAAACACAAACTTATGGACATAGTGCGCTCTTGGAAACAATGCTGCTGCATTGAACAGAATTATTCTTTATAGCTATCATGGTGGTAGAACTTCAGCCAACTGTACTTTTCATCTGTCTACACGGTTCCGTGGTAATGGAGCGGCTGTATGCGGCTTTTCCGTGCTGGGTTTGCTGCGCTGACATGCATTGGCGCGTTGCATCAACCGTGTTGCTGCTGTACAATATAGGGAAGTGTGGCGTGTTACAGACGTTGACTCGTACCATTGCTGAGTGCACAAAAAATAATGGGAGAAACGTGCCAAGCGTTTAATTGATTGCATTTTGTTTGCTCCGAATTCGCACCACGGCTGCAAAGATTGTTTGCTAAAATGCTCAGTTAATATATCTTCCGTTGGGGCAACACTCATTAAATTCTTTGGACGCTTTCTAGGCAACGACGCATTGCGCTGGATGGCTGTAATATGAGGAAAATGTTCGTACATCAGTATGCGATTGAGCTTGCTCCATGAATGCACCCAACCAAATTCGCACTGAGTAAACACGGCAAAAGGCGCTTCCACGTTCCTACCATATAATAATAATAACCATGCTTCTTTTTCTCCCCTCATGAAGAAGGCAGAAGTGCCAGAGGAGCATTATTTTATCATGTTATAAGCTAAACGTATGTCAAAAGGGCTCCCCAATCCGTGAATGTGAGACCCATAAGAAACAACAAAAACACTTGCAGCGGCATGTGTCGGCAGCGGCATGCGACGGCAACGACACAGATTTCTGCAGGACACATGTAGGGTCTGTGAAAAGCACTAATTGTATATAATACTTGCTCAGTCGATGGTTGTACTTCCGGCAAGAATCGTCATTATTCTTGCAGAACGTTCTTTTCCCGCGGCCTACTTCCGATATGCGGCTCTGCCAGCTCAATGAGTAATTTGCTCTCACTCAAAATTTGCGACTCTACACCCGTACAAGTGCTTATCAAATGGATCAACCATGTGTGCACGCAGGTAACTTATCCTGCGCTTTGTTAATGTGTAAATTGCGAACTTCCCCTCCCTATTTAATGTCTCCGTGGGGTCTCGGTTAAAGGTTACTAAAATTCTATAGGTTACAATATAGAGGTTACATGCTGGCAGCAGATCAATGTAACTAATAAGCAGCACCCGTCTCACTCAGTTTCGTCATTGTAACCCTTAGCATGAGCAATATAATGAAAACATCAAAAGGACGGGCGAAGTAACCGTTATTTTATTCGTTACTCATGTTTATAGGTATACTTATAGGTTACCAAGATTAGAGTGTATGCCTCGTGGCTTTGGTGATACTTCTGCATAAATAACTACGGATGACTTAGTCTGATGAGAAAAAATATTATGACAGCTCGTCTGCTTCTCCGCTGAATCGAATTACTAAAGACCATTTAGTTCTCACCAAGCAAAATCTGAATCAATAGAAGACATAAGTCCTTATGGGCACTCATCCCAAAGATCGCCCTTTGAACTTATTGAAACACTGCATTGCCCTCACAGAATTTCTTCGAAGCAACGTTTTAATAATGAGGAAAACGATTCATATTCTATTTACGTTTGCGCATAAGAATTCAAGCGTATGAATAATTAACTTTGCAATCATCAGGTAAATATCTAGTTTGAGTGAGGAGGCTTCTCATTTAAAAACGGTCGGCTTTAAAGAAGGTTTCCTCGTGTGCTTCATATATGCTTCATATGTTCCGTTGCTTCCGATAGTCACTGCAGCTTTTGATTTTAAGCACCCTTAGTGGCAGACGCAATGGGTCAATATATTCGACTACAATGGACATCGTACAATATGCAAGTGAGATTAAGCATTAAGGTTATTAAGGTTATATTTAGATTCTTATATTTGAAATATACGTTGTGATAGGCGCTGATGTGAGCCTTCTAAGCACCACGAGATTGGGACACACTGTATGGTCCCCAGCTCGATGTGCTGAGCACGAGGGCTACGCGATGAGCTGTACGGGCAGTGGAACGGTATCGCTGCAGCTCTGCCGCCATTATTGCCTCCTCAGAGTCCACAACCTGTTGCGAATCAGCCTGCAGTAAACAGAGATGTTCAAGGTGCCCTGGATGCCATCACGTCGGTGACTTACCAAATGCTTAGGAAGGCTCGCTCGGGAACAGTGTCGCCCCGGCGACGTACCTGCACCAATTCTTTCCTTGTAATAAAACTAGGTAGCACAAATATGTTAAAAAAAGACAACGGGTTCTAGGGTGTATCATGTAACACGTACCATGAATTAAGAATTCTCAGGTGCTTTACGAATGCAAACAACTTAGTATTGTTGACTGTCCTATTGAGCAACTCAGAGTATTTTTCTTAGTATTAGCTTAAGTAATTACAAAAAATTAACTAACTAAATGGTAAAAATTGCTTTCTATGCAAAATTTGAATGTAAAGTTACTCTTGAATCATCAAAGTTAGAAGGTTAAGATGCCAGAGCTATAGCTTATCCAACTGTAGCGAGAATAAGTGCTTTCCATGACACCAACATGCACTCTTGATATCCGTTGTTGCTATAAATAAGTTCACCGAGGCAAACAGATAAACTTATTCTGAAAAGAGAAAGTACACATAAAAATACAGAAATGCCGCTGTATGGTATTATTTAAAGTGTGCTCATTATCCTGCTGCGGTCGCACTCACAGAGTTAGAAAGTGCAACGCCAAAAACAAGCTAACGCTTTCAAGAACTTTCTAGGTGTGTTATACCTCGGAGTGTGCATTCTGTTCGGCAAGCATTGCTCGTACACTCAGGCAAGTAATTTGATACTGTGGTACATAAACGTACAGAGAACGGGAAATATTGTAAAATTAAATGCAGAAAGTTCCTTTAATATCTGCGTACACCACTACGCCAATATTTATGCGGAAACTCTCTCGGACCTCGTTGTCGGGAACACCCGCGGCGCTCGAGGTAATTGAATTCTCAGTACTTCTGTTCGCCGGCTCACTTGAAATTCGTGGTTCGGCCTAAACACAGGAGCTTCTAGTAGATGAAGCGCCGCATGTGACTACCATTTCCTCATTTCTAAATGTTGTGTGACAAAAGAAGTAACATCCAGAGCAACCGCTGCTGATCTTCTTAGCGTTGTTTTGTTAAGGCCCAGTTTTCCGTCGATACAAAGCGCGCAGGGAGTACTAAACCAACAGGCGCAGTGTGGGGAAAGCTGGTAGAACCATATTGTAAATATGTTCTCGCTGTGTCATTTCAGACAAAACGGTGTTGTGTATTGGCTTTAGCAGTGTACTGCATTGATCACGAGCACTAGCGTCCACACTAATCTATTTGATTGCTCCCGTACGTCTCCCTGAAACTACTCCCTGACAAAATGCTTCATATCCCTCCTTCCCCAAGTGACCGACTCTCTTTTCCTTATTCAGTAAGTCGAAATAACTGATTAGTTATTCAGTTATTCTATAATTTTGTCGATCAAAAGAAGAGTGATGAATTGGGCAAGTTTCCATCACCCTATTACAAAGAAGGTGCGTCACATAGAGGAGAAAGCAGTGAAGAACGACAGCACACCTGCGTTGACAAGAACAGTCACATGTTCTGTCAACACATGCAAACATGTTCTGCCTCTTTTCTTTACTTTGCAATTCACTTTACGCACTTTTGAATAATTAATCCTTCGCACCTCAGAGGTCTGCTTACACGCACTAGTTTGTTCACTTCCGTTGAGCGTTGTAGCGAGGACCAATACATGACAGGTGGTAATGTGACTCAAGACCATTTTTCGAGCCATGGTACTCGAGCCATGGCCACATCCATCGCCAGCGCAAATGTACGTTCCTACAGTGATGCAGTTCTTCAAGCGCTCCGGCCTGAGTCATCATTCCAGTCCTCATGTGCATCCATTTGCGCGTACACCAGTCTTCTCTCACTCTCTCTTTCCTTTACCCCCAGTGTCTAGCGTGTCAAACTGGACGCTCGCCTTGTTTATATCCTTGCCTTTCCTCGCTTTGCTTTCCATGTCAGTATTCATTGGTTTTAGGCCAGTGCTTCCAGTGAAATGGCACGCAGGAGGCTTTCTTCCCGCTACTTAGGTTCTTGTGGTCTACGGGCCTTCATGCTATACATTAATAGCATCGCCCCCCTATACCTCTCTGCGGTGTGCGCGGTTACATTGTTCCCGCTGATCTCTATATCTCTAGATCTTATCTCCTTCCGTTCTGTTTTTATTTTATTGCGACAGCATGTATATGGACACTTCAGGCGCATTTCTACAGTTGTCTTCGTCATCATCGTCGTCACCGTCGCCGTGATATTCCATGCAAAGTCGCAGGGTAATAACACCTTTGCCACGCGCCGTATGATGCATGTGCGAGTGAAAGCGTGCTAGGGTGAGGCGACGATGGCGGGAGGGCTATGGGGAGGAAGCGAACTGTCTTCCTTCGCACGCAAAACGCCAACTGCAGGAAAGAGAAGGGGCGCAGACGTGCTGCTCGACGAACTGCAGCATATGGGGCACCGCGCGTGGCCGCACGTGCCCTATATTGAGAGCGATCTGCGATGGGAAAAGTGTGCTGAGTGCTGATAGCTTCGTGTGCGCTGTGTTTTCGCCGCTTAGCTCGCGTTGAAGCAAGGGGCAGCATGAAGGTCAATTCGCTCGCTGCTGCTACTGCGCTTCCTCACTCCAGCGTTTTGAAAGCGAGTCGCATATAAGCATCGAGTGAACTGGGCCCATGTTTGCTTGTGCGCGTGTGGCACTATGTTTGTCAACTTGGTTAGTAAGCAAATGTTTACACGTTTATACCACTACTTTACTACTACTGTCCTCACTTTCTATAGCTGCCTATTAGTTTGCTACCGCCATCGATGCTTCGCCTTTCGGGCGACATTGCGACTTTTTTTTTTTTACAGCGAAGCTGTATATAACTGTCCTCCGGCTGTGGGCGATGTCCGTCCGCCTACGCGTCGCGTCGACACGAAAAAAATCTTCGTTTCCAGTTTCTGGCGAATGCTCCACAGCTCTCAATTTAATGTAGGCATCTTGTAAAAAAAGCACACTAAAATCGGCCGATAAGATGGCTCTATCATTACACCGAGTTTCATTTACTTCTCGAAATTATGTAGTTCACACTGAATTTCTATATATTGTGAAATTCCCTTCTCACATGCAGTGGTACCTGCACATGACGCTACTTCATAAAGTAATAATAAATCAAACCACACTCAAAAGATCTAGCTGTTGTCGGTGTCCTTAAACAACAACAACAAGAACAACAATAGCTATATACACATAGATGCGTTGATTGAGGTAAAATACATCGCAGCTTGGCTGCTCGTCCTTCATCACAGTGTGTAAAGGCTTTTTAATTTTTTTAGCCCCCTGCTTTTTCCCCCTGTATGCAGGGTAACCAATCGGAACTACTTCCTGCCTATCATGGAGGATATCATTCCTTTGTTAACATAGCCTACACGCTCACGCAATTTCTAAGTCGTTTATTTTATTATTTCGCTAATCAACCGCGTTATCGTGAACATAAGAGCTACCTGCCGCGGTTGCTTAGTCGCTTTGGCATTGCGCTGCTAAGCACGAGGTCGCGGGATGAAATCCCGGCTTCTGCGGCCGCATTATATGCGGGCGAAATGCCCGGATATAATGCCTGCCTTCGACGCAGGCATTATATGCCTGCGTCGGCAACTCACGGCAACCCAGGAATGGGTGCCTGAGATCTGCGCTTTAAGAAGTTGTCGTGAACCATGCCTTGTTTGGGCAATAAAGAAGCCTGGATGGCCAAAGTTTATCATGAGCCTTCTCCTCTGACGCCTTATTTATTGTCTGTTGTCTCCGGAACCCATAATATGTTTACCTTTTACAAGCTTCAGTCGAGCATCACGAAGTGACTTGCAATATGAACACACTTTCTTGCGTAAGAACATTTTATTCTCGGGAACGAGAAATAAACTTGTGCTACGAAAATGACAGTATATACGTTAAAGTTCACTTCAAATATTGCAATAAAATTATGATACACCAAGAGAAAAACTGGTCATAGATGTACTTGACATGTGAGGAAAAAAAAGAAATATTTTGGACGAGAATACGAAATCCCGTCTTCATCTGTGCGTTCACATGTCATGCTTCGTTTTCCCGTCAGTGAACACAGCCGGTAAAATGGCTACTTCCACAGATAACTAAAATTTAAAAAAATAAGAATCGCAGGAAGTGTGCCTGCAAAGTTCGAATCGGGTGATAAGCTCGCTCACGTCAGGGCAGGATCATGGCGTGCGAAAGAGGACCGTGTAAAGTTTGAAAACGAAAACATGGGATTACTTATGCTCGGCACGGAAAACAACAGGGAAGCTCCTGACAGCGCGCCAACAGCGGCCACCACGAGTGTGCAGAAACCGCTTTCGTACGTGACTGGAACAGAGCAGTCTACTTCTCAGGTTTCAGCAGTCAGTGCAACTTTGTTTTTTGTAGCGTTGCGGTTTGGCATGCTGTACTGCGGCAGGCCAGATAGGAAGAATAAAAGATAACGGTTGCGGGTATAACACTACTATGGACCATCTGCAGACCGAAAAAAAGATGGAAGAACGTAGTTTCGTAGTCTTTCGCGCTTATACATTGATCTTTGTAGGAACTGGACGTCAACAGTGTTTTTCTCGCTTTTTTGCAGAAGGGATACACGAAAAGGTTGATGCACGCATCCGTTTACCTCCCTCTGAGCTCACTCTCTGAACTCACCTCCCTCCCTCTGAAGAATCTCTGAACACGGGCAGGCTGCTGCTGGAAACTGACCCTGGCAAGGTATATTACACGAACCATCACGAATGAAGCAAGCATAGCAGGAACCTTTGAGGAACTATCATCCATTGTTTGCGATATCATTGGCCTTAGTGAGATTAGAAGAAGTGGCGAGGCTTATACAGTGTTGACTAATGGCCACGACCTCTACTATACAGGACTCTCATATAAGAAGCAATACAGGATAGGATTTCTAACCCATCATGACGGCGGGCAACAATGCCGAATTCTAAAGCATGAATGACAGGGTAGCAGTAGTAATCAAACTTAAGAGGTATAGAATACAAATACATCCAGTCATGATGATGATGAGTAGATCAGTTTTATGAAGATGTTAAATTAGCGATGAGAAAAGTGAAAATTCAGTATACGGTAGTAATGGGTGACTTCAGTGCACAAGTGGGGAAAAAGAAGTTAGGTGAACAAGCATTTGGCAGCTACGGCGTTGATTCTATAGGAACACTAGAGGAGAGATGCTGGTAGAATTCGCGGAAAGGAATAAGCTGCAAATAATGCACACTTTCTTCAGGAAGCGTAGCAACAAGAAATGGACCTGGAAAACCCCTACTTGTGAAATAAGACATTGAGTTGATCTCACACTTTCTGCCGATCCCAGCATAGTGCAGGATGTAGAAGTGTTAGGTATGGTAAAGTGCAGTGATCATATGTTAGTGAGGGCTAGGGTTCACCACAACTTTATGAGATAAAGTGTGAAATTGGCCAAGAAGAAACAGGACAACCTAGATGCAGTAAGGGTACCCGCGGACAAATTCAGGCTGGTACTTGCAAACAAATAGGCAACCTTAGAACAGAGAGATGAATATGACATAGCGGTAATGAATAAAAGCGTAACTATGCTAGCTTTAGAGGCAGCAACTGAAGTGAGAGGCAATGCACCAAGGAAACCAGTAGGCAAGCTTTCCCAAGTAACGAAGGACCTGATAAAGAAGCGACAAAGAATGAAAGTGTCTGACTCAAGAGATGAGAGCGAATTCGCGAAACTGTCAAAACTGATCAACAAGAAGAAAATGAGGGATATTCGAAGTTTTAACGTGAGAAAAGCTGAGGAAGCTGTAACATATGGACGTAGCATGAAATCAGTCAGAAGGAAACATGGCACAGGAGAAACCTAGATGTATGCACTGAAATATAAGCAGGGTCATATCATCAGCCATCTCGAAGGTATAGTAAAAGCAGCGGAAGAATCCTAAACTGACCGGGACAGTATCCAGAGGTGACGCGATACCTCCATTCGAAGCAGTAATGAACATGTTGCAGAGACTCCTTCTATAACTAACGATGAGGTTAGAAGAACCTTGCAAGACATAAAATGGAAAAAAGCTGGGGGAGAAGATGCAATAACAGTCGATTTAATTAAAGGTGGAGGAGGCATATTGCTTGAAAAACTAGCGGCTCTTTATACGAAGTGTCTATCGCGATCAAGGGTTTCAGAGAACTGGAAGAATGCAAACATTATACTAATTCACGAAAAAGGAGAGGTTAAAGAATTTGAAAATCATAGGCGCGTTCACTTACTCCCAGTATTATAAAAAACATTCGCCAAGATGGTTTCCAATAGACTAAGGGCAACATTGCACTTTAGTCAACCAAGGGAACAGGCTAGCTTCAGGAAGGGATACTCTACAATGAATCACCTTCATGTGATTAATCACGTAATCGTGAGAGAGAGAGAGAGAGAAAGCAAGGGTAGGGAAGGTAGGGAGGTCAACCAGAACAGCATCCGGTTTGCTACCCTACACTAGTGCGGTACTTGAAGTGCACGGGCTTAAGAGACCGCTTATAGTGTCATTGTGTAAGGTGTCCCTCCCACGTAATCGTGAAATACGCATAGTGCAATCAGCCTCTCTATATGGCTTTCATAGATTACGAAAAGGCATTTGATTCAGTAGAGATGCCAGCTGTCATAGAGGAATTACGTAATCAAGGAGTACAAGCCGCTTATTTAAATTGCTTGGAAAATACCTACAGAGATTCCACAGCCACCTTAATTATCCACAGGAAAAGCAGGAAGATATCTATCATCAAAAAGGGGTCAAACAAGAAGACACAATCTCTCCAATATTATTCACTGCGTGCTCGGGAGAAGTATTCAAGCTATTAAACTGGAACGCTTAGGAGTAAAGATCAAAGGCGAATATCTCAGCAATCTTCTCTATGCAGATGATATCGTCCTGTTGAGCAACACTGGAGACGAGTTAGAACCAATGATTGAGGACCTTAACAGGGAGCGTGTGAGAGTGGGTTTGAAGATCAATATTCAGAAAACAATGATAATGCTGAACGGTTGAGCTAGGGAACAAGAGTCCAGGATCACCAGTCAGTCTCTAGAGTCTGTGAAGGAGTACGTTTACCGAGGTCAATTACTCACAAGGAAGCTTGATCATGAGAACGAAATTTATAGAAGAATAAAAATGAGTTGGAGCACATACGACAGACTTTGTCAGCTTCTGGCTGGAAGCTTACCATTATCATTGAAAAGGAAGGTGTATAATCAGTGCATTTTACCGGTGCTAACATATAGGGCAGAAAATTTGAGACTGACAAAGAAGCTTGAGAACAAGTGAAGGACCGCGCAAAGACCGATGGAACGAAGATTGATAGGCATAACGTTAAGAGAAAGAAAGACAGCGGCTTGGATCAGAGAGCCGGTATTCTAACTGACATTAATATGTAAAAATGGGTCTTTGTAGGTCATGTAATGCATAGGTTAGATATCCAGTGGACCATTGGGTTTATAGAATGGGTGTCATGAGAGGGGAAGTGCAGTCGAGGACGACAGAAGGCCAGGTGTGGCGATAAAATTAGGAAGTTCGCAGGCGCTAGTTGGAATTGGTTGGTGCAGGACAGGGGTAATGGAGATTGCAGGGAGAGGCCTTCTTCCTGCAGTGGACATAAAATAGGCTGATGATGATATGAAGCTGCCTGAAGAATAGAAATGAAAAGGTGAACCAGCAGAATGAGGGCTACGATCTAGTTGTACCAAAAATTATCTGCTTGAAATTTTCACGGTTCTCAAATGAAGTTAGCCGAGGAAAAAATAAACGTCACACAGTTACAAAGTGTTAAAAGACGATAAAAAAGATTTACCCTAATAAAGCTTTCGCCCTTATAAGGTTCTTAGCAGACTCCGGCTTCTTCAGTTTTACTTCGCGTTAGTCACTGGTTTAAAATAGGTAATTCTCTCAAAACGCAGAGAAGAAAGTTCTTGAAGCCAGATGCACGTAAATAACTGTAGAGCCAGTAGGAAGTAATCAGTACAGGGTCTATTTGCCACAACCACTGCCTCAAAAAATAAATTCCTCATTACAAAGCTCACACAAATGAACATATGTTTTTCCATCAGTGCCCAGGTATCTAATTACTTGGCAATAGATCGTGTTTCGCTGGCACTAATGAACAGGGCTTTCTTAGCTATGGGTCCACTAGCGGAGTTTCGCAAGAATTCGTTCTTGGTTTTTTTCTCTTCCTATTGTTCACAAACGATACTCGTCTGCAATTCAAAACTCTTCATTCCTTTTATCAGCCATTTACGACTCTAAACAGTGTTCTCGACTGCATTGGTCTCCAAGAATAGTTTTTTCCGCTTTCAACCTCTTACAGACACACTAAGGTGCTCTGAAATGCCTCAAAAACTATAATACGCGAAAAGAGACCCATCGAAAACGCACCATGTGAAATTTTCATAGACATTTCGGGATGCTCCATTGCCCCGGGTAAATAGGATGAAAGATATGCGTGTGTACTTCTGCAAAACGCTAAAGTTCTCATCACTCAGTAAATATGCGGGACAACGTGCATTTCGTGCTCTTGGCGTTGTGTATAATATAGCCCATGAATTTCAATCTTTCGTTGTATTTCTGAAATTATATTTACTGTGTGCCTTCTACTATGCTAGAGTACGCCTCTGCAGTTCGGGCCGGAGCGTGCAAATATAATTTTGACCTTCTTGACCACGTGCAGAATAAATTGACACATATTTTGAAGCACTGTTTCTGTCATTCGGGCGACCATAGTCCATGCTTCTCAAATATACCTCAACTCATACCTCTAAAATGAAGGCGTATTACATCAGACCGTCTATTCCTCTATAAGGTGGTCAAGGGCATTATACATTATTTAAAACGTCTAGCATATAGTCTAGCAACGTATATAAGGCCGCATTTAGCGCTTTCTGCGTGGCTCAGACCCTGTCCCGTGGCATGACTCCGAAAACTTAATAAATATTGAGCCTGCATTGATATAATTCAGAAATAATTTTCTGTGTTTTACACGTATGTGTATAGTCGTGTTGTGTAATTAACTACTTTTTATGCCACCTCCTCCTTTTCTGTTTCGTTATTTGTTTCTTTTGTTTTTCTACCACGTTTGTCTTCTCTGTACATGTTGCCTCACGTATTACTTTTTAAGTGCACCGGTATGAAGACTACAAGTGGTTCCTACTCAGTGTAATCAAAATTTGATTGATTGATTGATTGATTGATTGATTGATTGATTGATTGATTGATTTATTGATTGATTGAGGATCGCTGCGAGTTAGGTGAATTGATAGACTTGCACTATTGCGCCAACCCCCCTCCCAGCTCCTACGCTGAAGTGCCACACTTTCACGACTTTTCCACAGAATTTCGCTTGCCGGTGCAACCGTGGGGAGTGCTTCCCGAATCTAACGAAAGCCGCTTGAGAAGGCGGGTGATAATAGCAGAACGCCCAACGCATGTGAGAGAAGTGTTTCTCTGTCGCCCTGAAGGTGCCCGGGTCACGCGTTAAGTCTGTAGGCCTCGGGCGACGGGAAAGCCTTAGGTACAATTACCTAAGGCTAGGTGCGCACGTACGGTATTTTGTGCATCTCTAAGTCCCCTCTCGGCAGGTTGTTTAGTGTTATATTCAGACAGTGATACTGACGGCTATATAATTTTTTGACATGTTCCTGTTACGCTATGTAATAGCAAAGCGAATACAATAAGCTTGTCATCATTTGTTGGTTTGATGTGCCTACCGAAAAAAGCCTAGACGTACTTCTAAAGCGCTCCACTGAATTAGCTGTTTATTTTACTCGTCTGCCTGAGGTGTATGAAACTTTGGAGTACAATAACCAAAGCTGTATTTAAGTAATAATTTTTCTCAAATGATTCTACTTCTTTTTTATCATGTAATGGTCATGGGTGTTTGTCATGTATTGTTCATGGGTTCAGCAACACAAGGACTAATGGTGCACAGATAGAGCTCTAAATGGAAAGAAAGCTGGGTTTTAACTTTAGAAAACAACACACGTGGTATAAGAGGCGCACTAGTGGGTGGCTGCTCCTTAATTCGTTCTCATGAAAACGCAATTTAGGTAATGTATTGTTTTTGCACAACGTGCCTACCTAGTTTAACAGGGCCGCAATTAAACAAAATTTATTTACCAACCGAGCTACTTCAGGTAACAATGGGATGAGACTTTCTCTGTGACGTACTTTTAATTGGTGTTCTCTGTCACCTGATATCTAATGATGACGCAGAACTGAATGTGTATTTGAAGCACTAAAATACTGGAATGCTCTCCCTGAAAAACAGGTCTCAACCCTAAATTTGCTAATGGTGCTTTAACGATAGTGCTTTATTCATATATACAAGTAGTTAACAGCGTAACGGGCGAGCTCCTTCACAAGTAACCGTACTCCAACTTTAAACACGCGAGACGTCGAGCTTTTCCTCGGAAAGTTTGTGTTTCCGACTCGGCTTAACTTCAGTCGAACGCTCGTGCCAAACCACTAATGCTGGGCAAACACTGCCCTCACCAGATTAACAGGCGTTTGCTCCAGTCGAAAACTTGCATGCGGCACCCTCGCTTCCGTGCACTGAACCGTTCAAAGCGGCGTTTATTGTCCCGCGTGAAAACAACGCAAATATCACACAGCTATAACATTTCAGCGTCGAAGGCGATTCAGCAGGCTTATGACGTCTTGAATTACGCACTGCAATGCGGCATCGGTCCATCTTCGTTTACCAAGATTAAATGACTGTTGCAAGATGCCCGGGAGATGCTAGAAACAAGAATATTTATAGTTAGGATGACGGAAAACCAAATGTTTACAATGCTAAAGCCTTGCGCATATGCTGTCGGGCAGAAAACAAGCGAGAAGGAAGCAGGCTACTTGAAGTAAATGTTGGGGTAATGAGCTCGCATATGGCGAAAAGTATTAGAAAGCGAGAAGTGTGTAGACAGGGACTCATCGACAACGATGACAACGGCGGCTCATTAGCGACGTCCGGCGCAGAGAGCTCGCTCCACGCGAATGGCAAATCAAAACACTACACGCGAGAAGTTTGGTCGCCGTATGCTCAAAGAAGGAATGTGCTAAAAATGCGCGCAAGAACTCTTAAAGGCGAACCAGCTCGTTAAGTTGTCGCCAATGTGAGCGAAATTCGGCCCGGTTTCCTGCTTCTGGCAAACGCTTCAACACATTTCACTACTGCAGGGGTGTGCCGTTAACAGGCGCATATCAGGGAAAAGCCAGTGGTGCGTCGCAACGAAGAAGGCATCATTTGAATGGCACCAGTAACGGGAACTTTTTCCAAGCGGGCGAAATCTTGCAAGTTTGATTTACATCGTGCTATTTCGCGAGACGCGAATGTTACAAGCATTCCTTCCTTTGCGCTACGCCGCCGTTCAGTGGTGTTATTTTGGATCGCGCATTAGCGGTGAACTCTGCCCGTGTTCTTTCAGGTTTTGCGTAAATCTAATTATAAATTTTCATGAGACCAGCAGAGGGCTGCTTTGTTTTAAACTTTTCTGTGCCCAAACAAAGTTCACCAGCTATTGCTCATAGGCCAAGCGCCGCTGGTCCTGAAAGATGTTGACGAAAGTGTGCTTGCAACGACAGCCAGGTGCGTTACTAGGTGTCATGGAAAACACGAAAAATACAAGATCGTTCTTTACATTTTCCTTTATGCTGCTCTGAGTTGCACTCCTTTGATCACAACTTCTGCCCGCCTGCTTGCGCTGCAAGAAACCATTGCCAATAGCATGTCAATAAGCTCTTATGGCAATAAGATCTTAAGATCTTAATAAGATATTAAGGTATGATAATGGTATGGGCTTAAAGTACCTACCAAGCTTAGTAGGTGGTGCGAAATAAACCTGGGTTTATATGTTAGTTGCCGCAATTGTTTTTTTCATGGGTGTTTTTAATAGCATTTGTCGTCTGTCTATCTGATGTTAATTCCAGATACCTCGTTGGCATATGCCAAGAAAAGGCACACGCCAGGAAATGAATAGAAATAAAGGAGCCCGCTCAAAGGCTCTGGTGGCTAGCGCAGGCATTGTGATCTTCAAGAAGAGATGGAGCTCTGTGACTCTTTGTCATTATTGCGTGGTTGACTTCAAGTAACGACGTATATTTCTTGGCTTTCATTTTCTGCTCCTCTGATGACACAAGACAGTCTGTTCATGTTCTTTAAATACAGTACAACTGAAAAGTGACCTTGCGTTTTTTTTTCGAGGACTATCCTGAGCATTCACGTAACTTTTACTGAAAAACATGTGAGCATGAAAAACACTTGGTGGTGTTAGAAAGACAAAGAGAAAGCTCATCAACAGAAGTTGAGGTCCTGATAAGCATACACGAGTCAAAAATTGTTCTTATGCGCTATTCTGGCTAACATTTCTTTTCTAATGAACTCTTGACTGTGTGAGCTCCACTTTATTTGTGACTACCTAACAGATGGCTACAACATTGGGGAATCAATGCTGTACAACACAGAAGGAAAGGAGTCACACACACGAGCACTTGTAGCAATCACTGGCGTTGCGATTCTTGTCATTCCGCGCATTTATCTTGCATTACTTCATGATTTTTTCATCATTCATCAAAGCTGCGGTACAACACAGTAACCAAACAAGTTCATTACGGTATTAGTACAGTCACGATGCCTCCCAGGTGAGATCTCTTATGCGCGAGTTACGGCTCCAACCCTCAACTTGCATGTTACATTATATAACCATTTACCCATGATACGGCATTGACAATGTCTGTAGGTAAATACGGCTTCAAACGTACTCGTTTGTGGTACACTATTGGCAATGTTGAGAGGTACTACACTCTTAAGCAAAATTACACCGTTTTGTCACACAACAATAATCGTCATCTGTCTTGTCCGCATTTCCTTTATTTAACGCGGCGAGCCCGGTACTTCCAAGTCACGAACGCCAGGCCCGTTATCAGCATGACAGAACGTTCTCGATAGGAAAGTATTGAGCCCAGCGTTTTCAAGGAAGGAAACGCAAGACAGATGACGACTATTGTTGTGTGGCAAATATACATGCCAAAAGGTGTACACTTGTTTAAGAGTGTACAGCATCAATGGTAGTTTATTGTGGCATGACATTTGTAATGTTGGTAAATAAGAACGGCTTCAGAGGTTGTTGCTTGTGGTACGGCATAGGTAATGCTAAGGAGCCCTACGACTTCAAAAGCAGTTTCTTGAGTTACTGCAGTGGTAATGTTGGTTGGTAACTACGGCCGAAGTAGTGTCATGTACAATTACGGGAACTTCCTGGCATCAAGAGTTTGAAGGTTTTTGTACTGTAATATGACAGGACTTTTTTAAAAAGCCCCTCGCCAGGCCACACAGCAAACTTTGATTACATGCTGGAAGTTCTTACGTGTCCTCTAGGGAGTGTTCTACCGCAAAAAATGTTTCGAATCTGCTTTCTAATAGCCGGGATAAAAATATTCCAGTGTCGCGAACCGATGATTTCTGGAGGCGAGCTCCACTGCCATGCGAGACAGCATCTCCACTTGCCCCGTCTAGCCTTCTCAAGCGAAGTCCATTCCCTGCGTTCTCCCATACCAGACCTCCATGATCGCGTGAAGCATACGTAACGGGCCTAGCCTTCAATTTTTTTCTTTTTTTGCTTTTTTTTGCGGCGCGGTGCACTTCCGATGACGGCGTCGCACGCGAGCGGTTGCGATTGTCTTTTTTCGCGCAGCTCCCGAGTTTGCGCGCTGTACACCAGGACACATGGCTTGCGGTATAAGTATGTGCTACGTGAATACTGAGGCAGACACAAGCGGATCACTGACCATGATCCCGCGCTGCAACACGAAAGAAAATGACATAGTTTTGGTGTCTGCGCGTGCGACTGCACGGCGTTGGAACAAACAGACGAAACGGAAGTTACATCCCTCTTGCTGCGGTTCGAAGTAAAAAAAAAAAGAGATGCAGAGATTCGGTTTGCGCGTTTTATTATTCCTCTAAGCTTTAATTCCTCTTTTCTAGCAACATATTAATGGAACAATATACGTTGAATTGAATAATTCTCGAAGTCACGTGTCACCAGGAGCGACGACACAACGCGAATACGTGTACGTAGGCGCACGAGCACGTGTACGTCATCTTCCGCCCTGGAGCGCGGCGGCCCCGAAAAGAAGAGAAAACGGTGCTTTTTTTGAAATTTTAGATTTTTTCGCAGCGCGTAGCGACGTAATACTTTGCAGACATGATTGTTATCACGCAATGTATGCTCTGCGCTTGTCAGCTTTAACAGTGTGGTACTTTAACAGCCCTTTAACCTTGTGGTACTTGTGGCAGACGGCGCACAGCTAATAAAGCACGCAGAGGGAGAAACTGTCATCTGCAGTGATCAGTTTGCGCAACACGTAGACACAGGTCTTTTTTAATGCCCGTTAGCAAGTTAAGTTGCTAGTATAGGTTGAAGCGTCTGCGACGGAAAAGTAAGCGCCACGGTCTGCGGAAAGTCATCCCTGGTGGCAAATAAGCGGAGTACGTAACAAATAATATCGGTACGAAAAAAAAAGCTCAAGCCGCACAAAAATTGCTCAAGCCGCACAAGATTGCTTGTCGGGGTAGGCATTTGAACCATCTACCTCCTGGTTGGGAGACCACCACTCTAACCAATTCAAGCACTGTCGGTTAGTTTTTCTCTTTATTGCATGGAACTATGAGTAGTGTCAATCCAGAATTGTTACATTACATTTGAGCATACATGAAAAAGAAATACGCGCATGGTACGCAGTCCAATGAAAGTTTAATGAAAGTTGAAACACAAGCGTCTAGACGCGAAATCTGTTCTAGAAAGGAAGCAAAGGCAACAACCACACTACGCACTTGAGCATGCTCTTGTCGAAGGATAGACCTTGTCGAGCGAGGTAGCTCGGAATGCCGGTCGATCATTCGGCTTCTCCATAACGAATGACGTCCTAATAGCATCAAGAAGTAAAAAGGTGTATTGTTGGCTTTGTTTTTGAAAGGAAGGAACCGTGTACCATAATATGTAAGCGAAAGGTCTTTTTTGATAGTTCTTTCTAAAACGTCCCAAAAATGAAATGCGTCACGACAAGGAATAAAGCGATGTTCTATCATCTCCGGTCGATTGCAAAGTCAACAATTTTTATTCCAGGGCACATATAGTCCTTTTTCCTCAAGCCATGTTTTGACTGGCACGGTGGAGGCGTGCAGCTTAAAGAAAGATGTTTTCGCTCCTGGCGTAATGCACATTATACAGACACGGCAAAAAATATCTTCACCAAATTGAGACATATACAGCTTTCGATACATGGGTTCAGGGAAAAGGTTATGTATAAGTGCCATATTTAGAACGTTCGATAAACGGTAAACAAATACTCTAGAGTGAATCTGGGTTTTAAGAATGAAACAGTGTCGACAAGTTCATCTTAGGCAACCTCTAAAGTGAGGTTTCATTTGTATGAAGAAGTAGACGCAGCGCAAGGCGTGAGCCAATCCCAAGCGTCTCCTCCCTCTGTAAGAGGGTAAGGGTGTGATTGCGTCGTGTTCACTAGCCTCGCGTCCCCCGTTTCCCGCCAGTTCCGGCTTGGCAGTCAGATTGGGAGGCCGCGTTCGGTTCGTTCTGCCGAAGAACAGGCTGCGTTGAAGGAACTGCAGCGGGAGTGGGCAAAGCTTTGTACCATCCGACTCTCATGACGTATTGACAGGGGAGAGGAGGCGATGCGGTGGCCTTACATTTTTTTCTAGGTGGCTTTGGAGTGGGCCGCGCGTCGTGCGTTCTGCCCAAGAACAGGCGCCGTTTCAGGAACGGCGCCGGGAACTCAGTCGAGAAAGCGCTCGTCGTCAACATGCCGATGTCACCATGAGGGAGTGCGAAGCCAAGGCGTTACGACAACGAAGAGCCGCGAATTCCGAGCTTCGCTTGTACCCCTCTCCAGAGTACAGTAGAAGGGTGGTCAATTTGTTTTGTTAAACTTAGCTAGGTTTAGTAATAGTTGTGAAAAGCTGCTTCAGGCCCTTAATGCAAATTCTGCTTCGAACGGTCATTTCAATATTGCATTCTCTATCAAATGCATGACATTTCAGTATTAGCAACCCAGAAGTTATCTCTGAAAAGCGTTTCAGCGTTAGACATGTATTTTAAGGGGCGGCGTCGGTGTTGAGTCCGAGCTAAATCTTCCTCTTACAAGGAATTATATGACAATCATATATAGCGCTTATTAGGCTATCCTCCTCGAAGAAGAACTGGGCATCTAAAGTACCTATATTCGTGGTCTGGATCGTCTCTGCAGAGCAAATGGACCCGACCGAGCGCTACGTAATTAAAAACATTGCTCCACGCACGAATCTCCGAAGGGTCAAAATAGGCACGTGTGCAGTAGAATGTGCAAGTTTTAGATTGTGTGCCCGTTACTTTTTGCACGATACACACTGGTGTTACACAGGAATCGCATGAATTTTGGAAAATATAAGTAGAATATCCTGCTAGGTGAGTTGGTTAAGTCTAAGAAGTGCTTTAGCATGACGAGGGAACAAATACTTTATTAGGAAAGTGTAGGAAGAAACGCAGTGGGCGCTGCACTTCAATTGTTTATTCTTAAAGCGACGTCACAAGGATACAACGCAATGCTCATACATGCAGCATTCATGTTAAAAAAGTCAAAACAATGAGTCGAACAGCTGGAATTTGCACTCGAAGAGAATGATAAATATCGCTAATGCAGTTACAGCCACCTTTGTAATTGTGGAACGCCTCCACTGATTATTGTCCGAACATATTACTATTTCTGCCCAGTATCTTTCTCACAAATGAGTGGCTTACGCTTGCAGGCAAAGCAGTGTGCAGGAAAGTGCACGTTTCAATGCCTTCGTTCTTTATTGATAGTTTATATTCCCGTGCTCGCTCAGTGGCCAAGCGTTTCATTTAACCTGCATAGGTATTCGACCTTGATAGCGGTATTTTAATTACAACGCCAGTCGCACATTATACGTAAGATTTGGTGTGTCCCTATGGCTACTGAGCTTGTCCACGTGGCTGTTGCACGGACACAGCCCAGCCAATTTGCATGTCGTCAGCAAAACAGGTGGCACACCATACCTATTCGCGCCTTTTTTAAGGTTGTGCGGTAACTTGTGGTCTCAAACACACCGCAGCCGGCTTGCGTCTTTGGATGGAGCAGGTCCCTTTTTCCTAAAGGCCATTGGTCTTTAAGAGGAGTGTATACGAGACCGATCTAAAACGGAGCTCGGGTACTCACGTGAAACGAGCTTCGCGAACTGGCTATCAAATGTAGTCTGCATGGTGTTATACGGAATAAGGAATCTCAGTGCATTGCGCAGAAAGCTTTTCTGCTGTATGACAAAGCTGAAAGGGTGGGTTTATTGAAACTATACGCTAACACTCATCCATTTGCTATCTGTTCTCTAATAAAAGAAAAAAAGAATACAACCAGACCTATAAAACAATATGCATTGAAATATTCTCACTATTTAGCAAGTGAAGAAAACAACAATATAGCTAAATAGACACAATTACATTGCATGTATGCAAACAGGTTCCCCATCTGCTCTGTTTGCCCCTATAGGAAAGAACCGGAACCAGGCGTGTCGTGAACGCGGCATGATTAAATATGACTGTACATTTGTTTCCGCACTATTTAACTTTCACCCTCTCCTATGTCCTGTTTTGCAAGATGCGAACAAAAACCCTTCCGCTTGTGGTTGCCGTCTATATCTGCATGTTTCCCCGAAGGGAAAGGTTATTGTTGGCTAAGGTTGTTGCTGGGGGGCACAAGCTCCGAGAGGACTCTTACCTCATGCTTCTGGAGGACAGCAAGGTCGAGTAAACAAACTACGGCGGTGGTTGTCCAAAACTTATGTTTACCCACTGCTGCGGGGAAGCACTAATTAGTCTAGAAACATAGCTTGTAAGCCAGGCTTTCTGGTCGCTGAAGCATGGTCTGTGTTTAAACGCTCCACTTGCCTTTGATGCTGTCGTTAGCAAGCTGCGTAATGAGCTTCACTTCCGTGGTAGCTCCCAAGTTTTTTTTATCTAATGAGGCAGAACTTCAACCTTTAGGTTTGTTAAGGATAATACAGTGGTAGGGTGATTATATTGCCCAATACATATGAACGATGTGAACCTGTGGTGCAGTCGACTTGCAGCAAAGTGATGGTATGCATGCATATGTCATTACTGTATCTAATGCACCAACCAGTCAATAGACCGGTATAACGCGCAGATCCACTTCGCCGCTGTTACTGCAGCTCCACGCAGTGCACTGTTGTCCCAGTAGCTCCGTCAGCGTTGGTCTTTGTCTTCGCATCTTTTGTATCGGCCCTGCAGCT
This sequence comes from Dermacentor albipictus, assembly GCF_038994185.2. NCBI lineage: Eukaryota > Metazoa > Arthropoda > Arachnida > Ixodida > Ixodidae > Dermacentor > Dermacentor albipictus. The sequence goes on from NC_091823.1 coordinate 91,706,791, forward strand.
GGGTATGGGGCCTTTTGTATTATGTGAATTCCCCTTCGTTCATACAGCAGTCGCGAGAAAGGTTTGAAACCATTGAGAACATCTTGAATAAACACCTAACGCTCATATCGTTCACAATTTAAGACGTGATATTGATTTAAAACAATGGAATTTATAAACAAGCTGTTGACATGCCCTTCAGTTTACGCACGTTTCAAAGATCATACGTAGTTGCTTTATCCAAACGACTGGTAGAAGGGTTACCAGTAACTAGTGGAATGTCGCGCATTACGAGTAGCGGCTGTTTATTGGCGTTAATTTTGGCTTGAGCAAGCATGTGCTCAGAGTGGTGTTGTCGAATACTGGGAGGGCTATAAACATTTAACACGTATGGAGTGAGTTGTTTGAGGCTCTGAGGTGGAACTTGGATGAAACTGTGGGAGATATCAGTGCTGCTGAATTTGTCCCACTTAACAGAAAGATGTCGTCTTGCAAGTATGGCAGTGTTGGGCTTGTCTATGTGAGGCTCTTTAAAAGTGTTGTAGCCACATGCCTTGTTGGTGAGATTTGTGGTCACATGTTGACAACCTTTTTAACAAAAGCCGCAGAAGCTCCCAACAGCCGATTTTCAAGGGGTACCAAGTGAAGAACTAAAAAAAAATGTCCTCAGTATTGTACGACTTTCCATATTTTGATGAGTACCACTTTGTGGGCACGGTCAATAGCACTGATGGCATAGATAGAGTTGCCAATTTCATAAAAACACGACGAGAAATAGGGAAATTCTTCATTTCCAACCACACGGCTGCACGCGTGATGCAAAGAAAATACGCCATGTGAACGCAGCCACAGCCATAGCTGGTGGCGGTAACCAAAAGTAAAAGTACCTTGGTTGTGTTCGATCGGGATATACTCGCATAGAAAGTCATGCGCACGAACATTTCTGATCATATGGTATATTTTCCGTCCGTCCAGTGTGATATGTTCTACTATTGTTAAATGAAATGTCAAATGGGGACTGATTGTGTTGTTTGCGATTTATTTCTAACAATAGTGTTTTTGTACGAGCCACACTGAAAATCTGCCCGGAGTACGCACATCACGCAGTCATCACCGGAATTCTCGAGATAACGACAACTTGCTGACTAAACGGTAGAAATAGTAGACATGGAAGCGTTATAAAGGCATGGCTTATGAAATGAATTATGCTCTTTAAGACATCTATTTATTGCAATGATGATGGTTATCTATCTTTTATTTTATCCCTGAGTAAATTCCCTAGACAATATTCAAGGCAGCCATGATGCTTTGAAGGGTCTTACAGGTGGCAGTGCTGGTATATGTCCTGCTGTCCAGCTCAGTCAGCGTTCCCGGTAGGTGACAACCGTCACCGCTCGGTGGCACTGCTGCGGCTCAATTCTAAACATGTGTATGAGCGAGTGTCCAATGTCGCTGGATCTCTAACGACGTGATCTCGCCACATATGGACTGACCATCTTGTCCGATGAGCCTATGAAGCCTTGTAGCCTCCAGGGTGCTGTTTACGCTGGTCAGCACCAAAGGCTTTGCACGTATACAACCACTGAGGCCAATTCACGCTTCGAACCAAACTTATTAACAAAAAACTGGCAAATTTTACACTTGTATTCGTGACTGAGCAGCGAAGCTGCTGGTGGTTCTTAAAAGAGACGTTTCACTTTCATGGTATTACGAATGTTTTTGGAAATAGGAAGGAATCAAATTTTTTTCTAAGCTTCTCGAATATATTGAATGAAGGGCTTCCGAGTTTTTATAGCGAAATATTGTATTTGGGAATTGAGAAGTTCTGTTTGTATCTGTTGGTAAAATAACTAAAGCAAGAAAACTGAACCTCAACCCTATCAATTTCCTCCACGTTTTCCGCGTGCCGACACATAGAAAGGAAAAGAGCATGCTGCGGAAGCTGCCTCATGAAAGGACACAATGCATGTCTGCGCTTCAGGAAAAAGAGGACAGATGTACGGAAATAAAAGATAGGAGGAAAGGAGAATAGGTGGAAGGAACGAGAGTGACGCCACAAAGTCTCGATCAGAACAACCACAAAGTTTACAGCAAGGTATTGAGAAAACACAATGGAAACCATCGCACATCTCAATATATTGAGAAAAGAAAGAGAATTCATATAAACCAAAAATGAAGTCAGCCAGGAAGCCACCAGACTAAGTGAAGAAAAAAAAACATAAATGACAGCATGCGGAAAGGCGTAGCAAAAGAACTAGGAGTTTCCGGAATAGATGAGTTGCCGCAGAGGTTCTGAACAACACCGACATATTCGAAATGTAATAAAAAAGTGTGCCGGTGCTGCGCAGTAAGTAATTAGAGCACGTTCAAATTCCGGAACGTCCCTGCTGGCATCGTTCATGTTCTTTATTTCATTTTTCTTTGGCTACGTGTTTTTGAAGTAGCAGTTACACCTGTACGACGTTCCTTCATTGCACCGGCAAGTATGGTTTTTCGCTGCGTCTGTCACAATCCGCGTAAACCTAGGGTAGCCATTGCCTGTCCCAGTTTGCGGGATTTGAGCTAGAAGCTTAAAAACCATGACAATAGAAGAACTATGCCAGAAAAGCGAAAGAGGAGAGGCAGGGTGCAATAAAAATAATTAAGAACTGGGAACGAGGGCGCAACGTTACACTGTAGTGCGCAAGTCGACAAGAGAAACCAAACTTGAAAAGCACCAAATACGGAAAACCACAGATGAACGAGTCTCACGCAAAGACATAATCATGAAAAGTAGAAGGCAGCCAGAAACGTGTTTCGAGGTTTCCATGACAACAGCTAAAGCCGTCGGGTGGTATCTAGCGTTCTGCGCCTCGATGAGTGCTGTCGCAGGAATTCGCAGGCGACTTTCTTTCCGAAATTCCATTCAAAAGGACATGTTCGGCTCCCGGTTCCTGCCTGAAAATAATAAAAATGGGGTGCTGACTTCTCGATTTACGATTAATTTTAGAGTAAAAATGTATTACTAAGAAGTAAAATCAACTAATAAGTTGCGTTCAGAGAACAACATCTCCTTGTAAGAATAAAAAAAAGGCACTATAACAAATTTATTGTGTGTAATTGTGTAATCCAAAACACAAAACGACATACACGAGGAAAAAGTTGAAGAAAATCGAAGAAAATAGGACGCCAAAAACAAAACTTGCCATTTCACATGACGCCCAAATGACTCATATTTATTTCAGTTTAATCAAAGGAAGCCAAAGTGCTTGAACAGAAAACAAAAGAATAGAAAGGAAAGGCATGAGCGCTGAAAGTGTCCACTCCTTACAACATACGTGAAAGCATCAATTGGCGTGTCTTGATGTCTAGCAAAATGTCTCTCCTGACAACATTTTCGAACACGGCCTCTGTTTACTTCAGTTTCAGTTACCTTTGAAAATTCGGCAGCCCGGATACAGCAAAGAGAGCCCTCAAGCTACTTTTACGCGAGCGACCACGTGCTGGCGGCAAACAGACTATCGTTCACCGATCCACCTCTATAACTCTATTTCCGCCAGAATGGTTTCGTAGTGAACGTGAGGTATCTTCTGATAACGTGACGGGAAGACTTTCCATATGTCTGAGAGCCAATATGCACTGAAAGCAAAATTAATGGAACCCTAGGTTCTTATGATATGATAAAGTTTATTAGGTGCGCTATCTTCCGCGGATGGCGTATGACTCAAGAATAATAAGAATGTCACCGGCCTGCGCGGAACAGGCAGCAGTCACAGCTTGAGCTGGAGGAGCGGCTCCATGGGCGCTCCATTTTCGGCACCACACGCTACAGGGTCTTCGCAGTGAAGTCCCTTGGCTACGTTTTCACGACAACGATCTGAACTGCCTGCCCTGTGTCGACGGCGAGCTGCGGTTTATGCTGCTCTCTGATCAGCCCGACATTGTCTCGTTTCTATGATTGGCTTCTTCAGCAGCGGTTCGTACCTTGCGAAGATACGCAGGCTATGGAACCTGTACCGAAAACACCATAACTTGTACCGAAGAGTAGACACGGGTATCCAGACTACGTGGCGCATATGCCACATACCTCGACCAGTGGCATGATACGATACCGTTGATGATGACGATGGTTTACTGGCAAGCCCTTCAAAACGGAATGGTGACGAATAGCAAATTAGCCAGCTTGAGTTAACCAGATCCAGCTACATGCCGCATACAACTGCTCTAAGCAACTGCTACATGTCGGCAGACCTGGCGGGAGATAAAGCAACTGCAATGCAAAGTGACAAATGACAGATGACAAATGGTAAGTGGCAAATGGCAAGTGGCTAATGGCACAATACTATGCTAATGATAATGCTGATTTAACGGCACTGCCTTTGAAACGGGATGGTGGCAAACAGTTGCCTATCCTGACAGATTTAATAAGGCATGTCATGCATGTTTTAGAGCGCAGGTCTTACGCGCTAGGTTTTTTGGTAAAGCATCGCCGTCCCTCGGCGTAAGCGCGCGAACGCGCTCGTGCCACTTCTTGCGCGTTCGTCGTCTTGTTCTTCCATAGAATTGCTCCGATGCTGTCATGCGTGCGTTCTGCACTGCCCTTCCCTCTCCGAAGGCGCTGACGGTTTGTGGTCATAATTACCCTAAACACTTTGAATTTCGGCTGCGTGAAACCCATAACGCGCCCCTTATTTTAGGCGTATATAAATTATCCCTAACATAGAATTCCTGCGGGAGACTGGGGAACATAGTGTAAGATGACCATGTATTGCTCTATAGTACTTGTTGGCGGAATTTTTTATAAAGGCGGAATTTATCCCGCATAAGTTTACTTTAACACACAAATTTTACTTACCATTGCCCTCATGTTCGCTAAATATTATCTTCGTGGTTTTTGGTGGTGAAACGCATCGAATCACTTTAAAAGTAATATATTGAAAAATACGCAATTGTCCCATATAATTCGATCTTTGCTTAGAAATTGCCAAAACGCGCTTCTTATTTCTCGTGAAATATAAACAAGGTATATTGCTTAGCTTACCGAGCACTTCGGTGAAATAAACTACGAACATCGTGTGAGGCACAAAAATAGGGGAAAAAAACGAGGGTTCAGTAATGATGTCCTACGCATCTAATTCAGCTAAGTGTGCGCGAGCCGGTAGTCGGGTTATGAACAACATTTGTTCCAGATGTGAAGGAATAGAACCGATTTCTATGAATAGTCTGTTACTTGAAATGTGTGAAAACATAATATTAACGGTGGGCAACAGGGTGATCCAAGCCGAATACGCAAATGTCGTCATGCACTCTGAGAACATAATCTCCCATGAGCTAGGCTGAGCAATGAAACTACTTACGCCACTTGGGGAAAACAATTTAACTGACAATTACGACACTCCCTAATGCGAAATTTCAGCACCGCTCTACACGTGCTTTCATTTCACCATATATTTCAGCACTGCCGTTTGTTGGGTGTGTTGTTAAACTGACATAGAAAGCATATTTAGCGTCAGCGAACATGGACAGAAGGCAGACGACACCACAATGCGCAATGCGATATATTGGCTGATGCGGACAATCTGTCTCGTGCGGCACGTTGCAAACGGAGCAAAGTGTGGAGCGACTGCCTCGCTAATCGGGATATCGCGAGAGGCAGCTCGTGGGTTACTCGTGGGCGCGATTCACTGAAGCCACCGCAGACAGACCTCCGCTCATGAAGCGCTTTGTTTCCACACGGACGACGCGCGCTACTCTGGCGCCATCTCGTAGCCATAGGCTCTGCCGAGCCCGTCTTGCGCGGCACTACGTTTTACTTCTCACGCTTTCGCCATACCCTCTTAATTCTCTTTCCACCTCATGGTACAGCTGCACCCTCCTCCTCCGCTTTCCCCCTCACGCTTTCTTTGCTATAGCCGTCTTTCATGTGCCGCAGTGCTCTGCGTTCACTCTGTCATCCTTCGCTGTGGTTGTTCGCTCGGTTACGTGGGTGCCGACACTCGCCGCTGGAACGAGAGCCTAAAGCTGCGCTCTAAAGAAAAGCAAACGAGAAATTAGTTGAGCAAGCTCTTCCACTGCCCACCCGCTATCAGATGGTATATATCGCCCAGTTTAGGTATTCATCAGATGCCATGTATGGCATATAGCACTTTCCTTGAAGTTTACGGATGACCAAACGGGTTTTTCAGTGCGCAGTCTCACAATATAATGGAATGTACCAAGAAAGTTAGAAGGCGAAAACTCCTTTGTATAGAACAACGCAAATTGCGTTTCCATGAAAGCAGGAAAGACAACGAAAAGACATACGACTGAAATACAGAGTGGTGCACTGCCATAAAAATCAAGTCTCAACCTTCTAGCAATAAGGAAAAAAAAAGAAAAAGACTGGTAATTCCACTTTGCCTAAGCGAAGACGCGTGGCTTCGTAACATTTAGAACGGAAGCTCTCTCCGTTTAGTCAGCTACGACAAGCGCTCGGCTGGCAAACAATAAAAATAAATCCTTTACGAAATGTGAACGAAGGCTCGCTGAAGAAAACGCTACGCCGAGTGCCTCCAGGCACAGCAAAACGCTTACACCGAATTTCGTCACATTGTGCAAAAGATTAGCAGAAGCACACAAAAAATATACATGTACAAGAGCATGCAAAGAAGCAGTAAGAGTTAAAGAAGTACACTGAACCCCACAAGGTAAACCACACGCATCGCGCGTGTATCGAAATTTGGAAGGTGGTTGATGAAATAGTTGCTAAACGATAGGCCGTGAATATTTCATGGCAGAGTTACAGAGCCGGACAACACTGTAGAACGAAGAACGGCAACGAAGTTGCCCAGGAAGCCAGAATAGGTTGGCTTCCGGTGCTGAGTATGATAAAATGTTCTCGGCACAAACTTGCTGCACTAGCCTGCAGAAAATTGCTGGCAGGCGAGATACAAAAGGAGGGGAGAGGCAGACGAGCTTAGGGATGGCCTCATTCACGCTCAGCTTGTTCACACTATAGCGGCAGTTATGAAACACTGTATCTTAGCAATAAAAAACGATACAACAAATCTGAAAACTGTACCTAATATTGCATAAGAGGTGGTGAAAACGGATGCAATACCCAAAGCTTATAATTCTACCTTATACCTACAGTTTGTGAGTAGGACTTTTGCAAAACCCTTGGAACCATTTTAGCAATTCACATAAGTTGTACTTATGTATATTTGTTCTCTTGGGATGCTGTAACAGATGCAGTTAAGAAAGCGACGATATTTAATTTTGGTGCGGAGTTCATACCCAAGCATTTGCACGTTGCCCCTTTGGCAATCTGTCGTAATCTGCTGCAGCACTCCAGCGTAACAGAATGGCCAGCATTTTCAAAAATTATATTTTAAACATTGACATAGTTTGAACAAGTTTGTGCTAGCGGCGTGAAGAGGGTACATCGTAGTAATAGCACACGCATTTATGACACTTAATCGGCACTTAGTTCTGAGCTGTAGCAGTGCTTTGGCCAGGACCATATAAGTGCTATATAAGCGGTAGCAATTTTAGGCCAAAATGCTGTAATTGGGTATGTATTAAGGAAGAAGTACATGCTCTCGACGTATCTGAAACTTTTTGAAGCTCTGTCACTCTTTTGAAATATACTTTTTTTGAAAACTTAGCCTGCTGAGTTACGCTGGCGCATTTCGATGAACTTCAACGGATTACTAAAGTGTCAATGCCTAAAATTTCTAGACAGCTGCAGATTTGTCAACTTTAAGTGTATACTTATTTGAACATATAAGTTCTACAATTTTGGTAGAATCTGCTTGCATAAATAAAAATTCCGTTTTTGAATCTCCACATTTCAACTCTGTGTCTCACAAAAACTATTTCTGCGTTTTACATGTACACCCGTCCACAAAATATTATGAGGAATGCAATCAGAGAAAAGGCTGAATTTCTCTACAACCTGAAAACACAGCCTGGTATTTGCATTTCGGGCCTCGACTTGAATATGCTAGCAACGCATTCGTATACAATTTTACTGGCTACTGCTACAGGCTACTCAGGAATTAACCGCTTTCGGAGATCCCGTGGGCCGCAAACTTTTGCGGCCGGTTGTTTTCATTTAAATAGGAAAATCGGAGTAGGTTGCCAATTAGCCCTTCTTTTAAGGGAGAGGCTGAAAGATAAATTATATTTCCGCTGAACTCAACTATAGTAGCTGAATAAGAGCAGCTCGTACCATGACAAGACCCTTGGCAAGCCAGACAAGCCACAAAAACAAAAGACGGACGGAGACGCCGCCTTGAAGTTCCCGCGCCAGCGCCCCTTTACGCCATGAGCATTGACAACGTCTGCAATGGCTTACCTAATTTCTTATCGGTAAAGATACACTTCATTGTTTTCTGAAATACCCGCAGACTGTACTCAACAAGTTTCAAGGACCTTTATTGAGTTACGGAGGAAGAAATAGGAAAAGTTGCTTTGAAATCCGTGACGTCGAATGACGTATTGGCACTGATTCTTGGTGCGAAGTTGAACGTAATAAACTTCGACCTGAACTGTTAATATTCAAACTATCCAGGCGAAATGAACGAGAATAAGCTTTTGTCAGATTATCTTATCAGAACAAACTGAACTAGCATGTCTATTTATTGCATCATAAAACCATAACATCCCACGCTCGTAACAGTCGACGTTGCTGCGTCATCGAAGGGGCCCTGGTGAAGTCCGCGGGTAGCGTACACTGCTGTGAAGATCTCAGCCATTTTTTGATGTCGTAAGCGGCCCGTGGAGCTCGCAAGCGGAGCGCGCAGTCACCTTTCTCTCAAACGCTCTCTTTTCGAACAAAAGCCTGCTTCCCACTCTCATCTCGGCCCTTTATTTCGTAATTATTTCGTACAAAATCGAAGGCCCTTTCTTAAAGAGGCTGGAGCGCAAAACTTTCCCTCAATGCAAACTGAATCGAAGTCAAAGTCTAAAGCCAACGGCCACGCAACGAACCCAATAAACGCTGAGCGATCCAATGCAGTGCATATGTGATTTGATTGCTTGTTTAGGATTATAATTTTTGAACGCTTAAGTTGAATGAAGAGACATTTCGTTAGGTTGCATACCCTTTATTTTAGATCATGTGGTCATTGATTACACACACACACGCACTTTCACAGGCGACTGTACACTTATCTCGCACAGTATTGCCTTGTGATCACTGTGGTAGGCGGTCAGAGGTGTGACGGGCGTAATGCAATACAGAGATGTACAGTTCGTCGGCGTAGCGTGGCGTTCAGCCACCTTTCTTTACGAGAGGGTTTTGATTTTCTTTTTCCAGATCTTAAGATGAGCCCGTGTTCACGCGCACCTACTGTGTCCGATAGGCAAGTAAGCTCAGTTAACCGCCACAGGTGTATGGGGTAATGCCGAGAAGATGCAACTTGCGCTTCCACGTAACTTTGTGCGTATGCCCTACTCTTGCGGAGCTCGTCGCTTCGCGCCGTTATCACGCACTGACCGGGCGGCCAGCCGACGCTGGTGCGGTACTGCGAATGTAAACTGTAGTGTTCTACGCAGATGTGTAAGTTGGCCTTTCTGCAGTGCGTTTTTGGCGCTCCCGGACGAATAAGTGAGGTATAGTAAGCTTCTCTTTAGTTCCCAGGCGCGGCTGCTATTTGATAGGTGCGATAGGCTACGCAGCGTAGATATCGCGGCCGCCGCGGGGTGCTGCTACGAGTCTACTAGCTAAGCGCACTCCAGCTTGCTGAGGACAACCCCGCCTGACTAACGTTTAGCGTGTCGTAGGCACCAAAATCGGAAGTCGTGGCGTATACGTTAAAAGGACACTTGAACTGCGTGCCACGATGACATTTAGAAGGCAGAGCGTTCTGGGCACGCCCCACTCTGCCATAGCCTTCGCAGTGTAAGGCGTTGAAGAAGGACCTAGAACGCAGCGGAGGCCGTGCTTGATTGCCAATAACTCCGCTTCTGCCGAACGCATTGAAGTAGTTTTTGCTGCACAGTATTTCTCAAGTGGCCTATTTTCACTTTAATTACCTTTCTGTACTTTGATAAATGGTAGTTCAGTGCCTCTTTAAGGGGAGCTCGTTTGCCCAATGCCGATGACCCCTACGCTGGAGCCTCTGGACAAAAATTTCCGTACGCGACAGCATGCTCTCAAGTACGCCTGCTACGACCCCAGTCGTAATCGTAGACATTACTAAGCCTGACCAACTACCACGCACTGAAATATCGCAAACGAGAGTTTGACGACCATAACTATTAAAGCGTATATCTCTTGCAATTTCACGCCATCTATCGCAGCTATTATCATGATAATTTCAAAAAAGAAATGGAAACAGGAGGATTACATATGTACCGATTAAAATTTCTAATGGTGCCCCTTAAGAATGAAGGCGTAATCCATCAGGCAAACTGGTGCCCTTTTGCGTGTAAAAACATTTGCTGTGCTACAGAAATAACTTGAGGGGCGCTAAGTACGTTTACCATGGCCATCGTGAGTACCAAACGCCAAAACAAGCAGAAAGTGTGAAAAGCGCTGCAACGAGACGCCAGTGGCTATTCAGCCGCGTTTCTTCAGGCGCTCCCAATGGGCAGCTCTATCTTCAAAGTTTAGCGCACTTCGGACAAAGGACACCTTCCGCTTGACAAAAGAATTCGTGTCTTCTGAGAAGAGCTTTCCGGTATAAGCGGCTTAACACGGTCTCCAAAGGTCTGGTCAAGTTGTTTCGCGGGGCATTCGTGCAGGATGTTGGGATTCTATGGTAAGGTAAAAAACGTAGGCGCACGCGTTTGTTTGAAAAGAGCGCCTAGGGATTATTTGAAGATTGTCTTCCTCTCCATTGTGCAAAATGCATGCGTGCACGCAACTCATTTCCCTAGCCTCGTCTTGAATGGTTCACGTCGAAGCCTGGATACAATGGCCACTAGGCTGGTTCTGCCGGCCTTAACCTTACAAAACGCCATAGGCTAGCTGAAAGTATTGAGCCTAGAGCGGTACAGCCAGGTTGCGTAAAGAAAATATTTAAATGTTGCTTCTCGGAAAAAAAGAAAGACATGGTTATTTTTATTGATTTGCTTGTTGTTATTTTTTCTTTAATGCTAGGGTAAATGCCTCAGGGCATCAAGGCAAAAACCTAGGCTAGTTGGTGTGTCATCATTATGCTAAAGACTAGCGCAAAAATAGCAGGGACAAAGACAGAGAAGACGACAGGACGACATGCCTCAGGGCATACAGGGGTATGGGATGGCATGAATAAGGATGATTAAATGAATGTTGTTCGTTATAACATCTTGCTTATTTCTTGCCCATTCAAAATGAGATGCCTATTGTGCACACTAGCGCGCTGCTGTAATCATAACATTTAAAAATGCAAAAGTAATCCTAATATCTAAATGTCGGGCAACGCTACAAAACTGCCGCGGTGGCTTAGCGGCTAAGCATCAGGTGCGGGATCGAAAACATGGTGCGGCGGCCACATTTCGATGAGGGTGACATGTGAAAACACCTGTTTCCCGTGCACTGGAGGCACGATGAAGATCCTCTGGTGGTCTAAATTATTCCGGAGTGTCACACTACGGCGTGCGTTTTAATTAAATCGGGGTTGTGGCACGTAAAACCCCCGAATGCATTTCAGATAACGCTGGCAATTCGAACTGCATGCTTAAAATAAGTTGTTGAGGAAACATTACCACATTATTTTTATTGTGGGCGGGCTTTGTACAATCTCTCTCCGCTTTCCTCCCTTGCGCTGCCGCATCATGCGTAGCAGCCGCCGGTGTACGGTTCATCATGGTTGATAATGGTTCGATGAGGATGGGTAAGGCGCTGAACAGCGATGACCACTCATAATGATCTGAACGTCCTTAGCGCCCCTGGCACCGATACCAGCAGTAGTTTGCTTGTGTTATCAAATCAAATCAAATCAAATCAAGTTTATTTCAACATACAACAGATGCTGAGGACCATGGACAAAAAGCCAGCAAGGCTTGACGTGGTCCATGGCCCCGTTTTACAGGCAGCAACAAATGCAACAAAGGATTAGCATGTTTAAATACAATAGTAATTGGAAAAATAGGATTTCCACACTAATAATTACGAAACATTAATCATGATAACTATGAGTAAGTGTAACGAAAACACAAAAAAGTACGAAAACAACAGCTATTCATGAAATACATCACAAATACACAAGATATAATAAAAGAGGAGACAGCATCCACAAGAGGAGACAGCTTCCACAAGAAATCTGTAGTGACATGATCTGTGGCACGTCTGGGGATAATGAGTCAAATTTCGCTAACAGCTTGCCAGAATCCGAAATTGTTTTGTATTTTGATATCAATCCATCATGCACCGCAGTCCGCAGCAGTTCGCTTCACCGCAGCGCTGTCACGTATATTGGTCGGGTCAAGTTTCATAACATTGATAATCACACCAGGCTTCGCAGAGAGAGAGAGAGAGAGGAAGAGAGAGAAAGCTTTTTATTGAAAATGCCGTGTTTAGCTAGCATATTTTCCCCTTCATGCTACTCTGCAGGGAATGGGATGGAGGAGAAGAAAGGCCCTAGATGAAGGTGGGCAGAACAAAAGAGGAAAGTGCAGTAAAAAAAAAACAAAACAAAGAAACTTCAGGCCGTAGGAGTAGGAGTAGGGTAATTGTGGGATGCGACGTACGTAGACGAAAAATGCAAAATAAAATAAAATCACAGTCTTGATGCGACGACGTGCGTGAGTCGTAGTTTAGACGATGAACCAATTGACTTAATATATAAGAACAAGAAATCCAGGGCTTTGCACTGTTTCGATGGGCAAGGACAGGGACTCAGCATGCGTGTCAATGTCAAGGTGCCTTGGTCGAGCTTTTCCATGTTTGTCTTATATTGACGTCGCTCGTCTCTGCAAGCTGGGCACTCGAGAAAAATGTGCTTTAGGGACTCTACCGCGCCACAATTGTGACAACATGGATTTGTGGTCGGTCCATTGCAGAGAAGACTTTGTGCATGCAACGTCCAGTCGAAGTCGGTGATAGAGGATCTCCAGATGGCATGATAGACATTGTGGCAGCCTTGACTGGAGTTCTGAGTCGATGTTGAACAAAACCTTGCAGTTGAATGGAGGTGAAGTTCATCTACGCCATTCACTGAGTACATATCGCTTCGCCAAAGCTGAAGCTGCAAGTTTTGTAAAAAACACTTTTATAAATGTTTTGTAACCATGCCCTTTGCGGGCTGCCTCATCCTTTTCATTATCTATTATACCGCAAAGTCCTTGAAGCCACTGAAATGGTATCACACGTCCAGCGTTAGATCCAAAGTGATGTAGGTCTACCACGTCCTGGACCAAAATGTAGTTGCTTGATTTACTGCTTTTCGTGCAAAGGTTTTGCAGTACTGCTTTCGAGTCTATGAAGAGTGAATATTGCTGAAGTTGCCGTAGCACGTGTGTTAGCGCCCTTTCATCGCGTACATCTCCTACAATGTTGATGATGTTAGTCGCTGTAAACTCCATGAACATGTATGGTCTGTGGAAAGAACCAAAATAGCACAGGAAGAGCTATGTTGCGTAGAGGAACCTACAGTAAATATGTGTTTCTTAGTGAAGCACTTTTCTCTCATGTAGGCCAGTGCTGTCATGTAGCCAGTGCCGGCTTGATGCATGTTCTTTGTCTGTATTCCAGGGATGTACTTTTGAATGTGTATGTTGGTAAAGTAGCGGCTTGAAGTATGATCTTCTTTGTCTATTTTCCAGGCATGTAATTTTGAATGCGTAGAGGAGACAGCATCCACAAGGAATCTGTAGTGACATGATCTGTGGCACGTCTGGGGATAATGAGTCAAATTTCGCTAACAGCTTGCCAGAATCCGAAATTGTTTTGTATTTTGATATTACTTATTTTGATATTACTTTATTTTGATATTCTTGTTTTGGATCACTCGCCGTATATGTATGCGGGTGGTTTCCTGAATTCGTTGCAAGTCAAGACTTAAAACAGTGGGCCTCAGCTACTGTCACCATACAAGAAGACCACTTCGGAAGACAGAGACAAACACGCAGGCTATTGTTCCATGCCACTCCGAAACTTTTCCTATTAGTTGGGGGCCGTCGCTGCTGGATGGGAAGGCTATATCGCAGGAAGCCATCAACATAAGCATTATGCAGCATCATGATGGAGAAGGCAGTCGCTACCCCACCGGGGTCCAGCAAGAAAACTAATATTTTGGGATGCGCTGGAGATTCCACCACTTAACAGCTTCAATTCTGGTGTCCAGGAGAGGTTGCGATCGATAATGACACCGAAAAATCGATATGTCCGTGCGTAGGGAAGGGTTAGACTAGGAATTATCAGCGGGTAGCCATCCATGCGCTTGCGAGTAAAGGCCATAGCAACGCTCCTTTCTCGTGATAGATGTAGACCCGCGATGTAAGATACGGTGACATTTTGATAAGCAGTTGATGTAGTCGCGGCTGAGTTACTCGACGAGATCGCGACCCACTCCATGTACAGATGACACCATCGTACAGCGTGATATGAGCCTCAGTTGGTAAGCTCTTCTTCAAATGATCGAGAGTGATGTTGAATAGTAAAGGGCTAAGGAGTGCTCCCTGTGGAACTCCTTTTTCAACAGCAAAGTGAGATGAGCAAGTGGCTTGAAACTTACGGGTACTCAGACAACTCCCAGAGGAGTTTCTGCATGAATTTTTTTGTATGATTGTCACGCGTGTTAAAAAATGAATTGCGTGTAAATCTACGCAGTATTTTAAATTTCAGCCAATTCTTACTCCCTTAGGAGCATTATAGAACATTGCGTTCAACAGATTCAACTAGTTTTCGATACTATTGCGCTAAAAGTAATATGAAAAGAGAAAGGTAGGGAGGCTCATAAAAAAAGCGTTCGTTGAAGCTTTTCACTATTTATTACTGTAGAATAAGTGCAGTACTATAACGCATATCAATATATTGCGCTGCGCGGTTGCCGTGAACATGGATCTTCTGACATGTTTGGACAAAAGCAGAGTGAATCCTTAGAGATGATGAAATAAAAAAATATTCCTTTCTTGCTTTATACTTGTGCTGTAGAAGGCATTTTGTAGAAGGCAGTTTGCATGCGCACGCATGCAAGCTGCCTGGCTAGGTCAATGCACCATTTCTATCCATACTACCCAGCCGGCGTTCCCCGCTTTCAAGAATCACGTGCTGGTGAACTTCGACAGCAACGACCCATTCATCTTTGGCAGCTCCATGCACGCACGAAGCACGCTCGATTAAGTGCGTGCATTACCGCCAAGGACTTTGAAACTAATATCATTTGTCAGTTAGTCTTGGGTGAGGAAAGTTTCCGGTTTGCAAATGATAATTCATTGCAGCAGTGCCCGTGTACCTCGACGTTACATATCGAGCCTAAATTTGTGTTAAGCATTTGACGCAGATTTAACGGTGCAGTAAAATTTCAAAATGAGCACCATTTATAAAACTTCTAGGGTGGGTGTTTCCTAGACGGTATTGCGATGGCTCGTTCAAGAGGCGACTCGCAAGGAGACGATGGCAGTTCAAGTTCTGTAGTAGCAGTGATAGCACAGTGGTCGTTGTAGAACGCCATGTATGCGATCGCAACTTCCATTTCAGTATTTTTCGATAGCTGCCTTTTCACTAAAAGGAAATTTGATTATTTCGCGGTGCTATATTTTGTTATAATGCCTTACCGGTTGTATTATTTACTCTTAGAAAAGACTGTACGCGTTTCGCCAAGTAGGCCTTGCCTGGAGCTTCTTTGGAGCTTTGAAATGACATGGTCGCGTAGTTAAAGACATTTTGATAGTACGTATCAAAGCATTAATAAACAACCCCGCTGGTCACATGACCGACCCATTAATCTCATCCCTACAATCGTTTAAAACGTTCATATCTGTACGACGTTTGGCTCTTTGGAAAGCTACTATTATTCTGCTATTGCAATCAGCATTGACACTTTCGCAGCTTACATGTGCTCATCGCAATTCCTTGTCGCTTCATTATAAATCTTAAATTTTTCTGATGGCACAAGCATCCCCTTTGGAAACTAATATTCAGTCGGCATGAAAATTCGTGTTAAGTTTCATGCCGATACTGTGTAGGACCGCCTGCCCAGCTGAAAAACCCCGAGCTCTACCCGATAGATGAATATGCTATTGGTTTGAATACTAGAAACGCATCGATACCTTTTATGCGCCTGCCCTGGTGAAGTATTGCCCCGCTTCTTAAGCAATCTTCAAAGCACAACCAAAAGACGAGGCACAAAAAAGCGACAGGTCAAGGTGCTTGTCCTGCTGCATTATACTGCCCAACACATATTTATCTAAACTACGCCAAACTAGCTGGGCTTCATAAATGCTTTCTACGCGAAATTTCTCGTACCGTGCATGACCATATCCGCGACTAGCGACTAAGAAACTGCACTTTTCTCGGTGGCCACCTTATGTTGAGCTCTGAATCATCCGCTGTATGCGCAATATTTCCTCTCTTTATTTTTCGCAATTCCTCGCCCTTAGCTAACATGCAAGGGTGTGAACGGTACCTTCTTGCGGTTGACCTTTCAGGACATTCCCAATCTGTTATTGTTTTTTGTTCTGACTAACTTGAAACAGCACTCCGACATTATATTCTTTGAATGGTCAGAGGATAATTAATATTCACACACATACAAATAATGAACATCCTTAGAAAAAGTGTTCCGCAATAAAAAAATTGCTTAGGTGAATACAGCGTGACATTAAGACCATGGATGAGCATGTACGCACGTGGTTGTAGTTAAATTGTCCACACGCGAAGAGGCGGGACACACGCTAACATGTGCTCAGATTGTAGATGAATGCTGCAGATAAGTAACCGAAATGCCACGCATTCAAATATTGATGAAAGCAGAAAGCGTCAAGCTTGAAGAGAATCATGTAATTCATGCAAAGGCGGCAGAGAGCCACAGACACAACAAAATAATTCCTACCTTGACTGCTTGAATTCAACGCGGCACGCGGAAATGATGTCTGCTAAGTGAATGGTGGCTTTCTGATTGCTAGCTTTTTCACCTACGCAAATGTTATTGCTCGCGAGCCCTAGACTCTGATAAATGGGACGCCGTAGTGTTTTGTATCTATGGAACAATCAAAATATACATCAAATTGACGCCCCAAATGAGAGTCTCTGCTCCCAAGCTTTACGTTATACGAAAACGTATAACGCCGAATAATCGTTTGCTTGATGTGGAGTGGTGATCGCCTAGTTTGGGTTTCCGAAACCGTATTGTTTCAAACCGTACAAACCGTACAAACCGTAGAAACTAAAACCATTTCCAGACGTACTATGGAACGCCTCTTATTCTTCAAAATTGATTCAAGGACGCTGAAGCACCATGGAGAACTGCTGAGCCGTATCGAGCCACAGCTGACTCGATTTTGCTGCAAATGACGATTCAAACGTTATTTTAGTCAACGGCGTGCGTACTGCTACGCAGTGAAAGATTCTGCAAAACATCCTCCAGGATAGCGGAGATCCAACGCTGCCACGTCAATTCAGCACGAAATGAGGCTAGCTGGACGATTTGAGAAAATACGACCATTTGAGGCGTTCAACAAAGTGAGCATGACTTTCATATTGAGAAAAATAGTGCATTTCTTTATAGTGATACTTATATGCGAAACATATCACGTGTCCAGCTGTTTCGTGCGTCACATATCCTAGTAGGTTATCATCTTGAGTAAGTAAAAAGTTACAGCGCCTGTGAGTGAAACCTCTACGCGTGAGAATAAAAGAGGTCAGCAACAGTTCTTTAGAGAACTTTGCTTAGTGACGTGTACTTGTAAGATGAGTTATCTAAATATAGTACCACAAAGGATTGACGTTCAGTAGATGGTAGCGAGCATAATCTAGATTTCCCACACTTTTCTTTCTTTCAAGCAGTATATAGAATAAATTGCTGGCCACCAGCTGTTCTTGAAGGGTGATAAATGTTAATTTCTAATACGATGAACGCGCTGGTACAGCGTATTTTCAATAGTAACCCATAGGAACAAGTAAAATGTTACCTATTCTACAAAGTCACAAATCGAGTTAAAAAGAGAAAGGTCTCATTATGAAACATCTTAAGAAACAAGTAAGACCTGTAGTGCGGTACATAAACGAATTATTGACATATTTATCAGAGCGGTAGATGGCGCGTTCTTGGTCTTAGTTTTTTACACTTACTGAAAAAAAATGGTCGTAGTTGCTTCTGTCGATCTCTACGCGCTGCCATTGTCTTTTTGCACTGCGTAATCACTCGACAGAAGTTATATTTCAATTATACCTTTCCATGGTCTTTTTTACTTTGCTGTTCCATATGGAAGCCATTCTGAAGCAGAAAAGAAAAAAAAAACGTCAGTCATTGCTTCGAGTTGTTTTGCATGCTTTTTCAAGCCTGAAAAAAAAAATAAACATGCAGACTTCATGGACCCCTATGGCAGAGTCCCGGCATGCGGAATGCAAGTAAATAATATGTGTCTCAGTATGGCTTTTCGTTCCAGTAAGTAATGCTAACGACTCGTAGAAAAAGAAAGGAAAAAGAAAGTAGATGGCGAGATGGGAAAAGGATGCGATATCTAGGTGGTTTACGGCAGAAATCATACACGTGGAAAAATTAGTTTAAATAGCTCGGTCCCGCGCAGGGCTCGTCAAAATCGCGACAGCAAATGGCGGCCCTTACACAAGTGTATACCATAATATCGGCCGTATAAGTTGAGGTAAACTGTAATTTACTAATTAAAATAGCCAGCCTAGTTTAATGCACGGACCATGCAAATCTGTAAATATATCACTGGATGACCGCGAGCACTCGCTGTCACGAAGCTGGCATTATTAAAAACGCCGGCAGTGGGGGCGATGGTTTATACATCCGCATGATTCACCGTCACTCCGCAAATCAGATTATTCATCATCACCTGCCCATTTTTATGTCCACTACAATGCGGTCGCGGTCAGCGATATCTCCAATTGCCACTCTCTCCGACTACGTGATTTGCAGCACTGGGGGCGCGGAAAGACAGCCCGGGAACGAAGACAGCGCACGTGAAGCTAGCAGCAATCTCTGCCACCCTTTATCATTGCACCCACCAATGATTACCACTAATTAGATACGACCCGCGGGCCGCATAAGCGTCAGCCGCGCACAGGCACTCTGAGGTACGGCAGAGATAGAGGAGGTGACACGCGCTCTCCTTTCCGAGCACGTCTGATCACGTGGCCTTCCACTAACCCGAATGTGGAGCGCGTGGAGCTGCCGTCCTCTTCGGCTCACTTTTATGTGCTTTTTCTCGCATCCACGATGTATGGGCCGCTCAATCACACGGCTTTTGGACTTTATACGCAACATCACGGCGGCGTCGAGAAATAAGACGAGAAATAAAAAACATGCGTCGAGCTCGCTTCTGCGGACGTCGCAATGTGCACCGGCTGCAAACACAGCATGAGCACCGACGACAAAGGCAACAGTGGGCATGTCGCTTATCGATACTTCGCCAGGCACTGTCTGGCGCTGAGAAGGAAGCGTATTTTTTGACGTAGAAGGACCATGCATCCAAAACCTAAAAGTATGTAAGCGGAGAGATTGCACAGGCGTAGGCACCTGCCATCTGGGATTTCACGCTTGAACCCGGCGCAGATTACCTCCAAAATAAAGTGCGCCGCCCGCATATGCATTATTCCGCAGGCTCACGGGCAGCCAAGAGCAGTCGCCACAAACTAGGAGAAAACGCGCGCTGAATTGAGTGATTTGGCAAGACTGACTAATTTTGAAAATGGTGGGCCTTCATTCTAATGGAGGGGTACTCCTTCATGAACGTTGCGTGGCGATGTGGCTTGATAAAAAAAAGAAGTTGGGAGCGATCGCACAGCTCAAACACGTTGTGTAGCAGGGCACCCGTTTTACTGTGTGTTCCGTATACGGTAAGGCATACATGAGGCATTTAGTTGGCAAAATTTATTTTCCGCTAATACGAGGCGAGGAGGTAGTGGCGGAAACTTCAGGGAAGGGAGGCAAGCTTCAATCAAACCATCCGGATTAGGAACCAACGCAAAAAGTTATACAAAGAAACAAAAATGGAGTACATAAAAGCCCAAGCAGGGTGAGGCATTTTACAGCGAAGCTGTTTTTGGCTAGGTTCCAACGGATCTCGTCTCCATGGACAAAGACCAAAAGTTTTTAACACGCGGGGTGATACCAAAACAGTGAATTCCGGGCCGACCCGAAGCGGAGGTGAAGCTGGCGTTAAGCACTCACCGTATGGGGCCGATGCCGATAGTGCAATGCTGGGCCGACCCACGGTAGAGGTGAAGCAGGCGTTAAGCACTCCCCATAGGTGGGCCAATCTCGAAGATAGTACAATGCCGGGCTGAACCACGGCGGAGGTGAAGCAGGCGTTAAGCACTCCCCACACATGGGCCGATTCCCTACGCTAGGGCTTCTACACGTCTGTCATGTTCACATCATGTCTCATGGAATGAAAACAAACCAGAAAGTGCGGAATCTTATTACGTGTATTATTCTCTAAAGAAACCGTGTAGTTAGTCACTTGTTTTCCTGTTACAGGCTTGAAAAACGTTTATTGTTTATGAGGAAGCAGAGCACCGTAGCATGTGACCTCGAAAACTTGCTTTAATTGTTTAATTTAAAAGCTTACTGATATTTGGAATACACATATGAGCTACTAGCCAGCTTAAAATCAGAATGTAGAAAACCAGTCCAAAGAATAACAACTCATAAAGGCTAGTAAAGAGGAGGATATTGCAGTAAATCAGCTTAGACGTAGGGTAGATGCTGCTTCACGATTAAGGCCAGTGCAATTGGCAACCATCGTCTAACGCAATGAGTTAAACAAGTTTGTTAGTTCAAACTAACTTCGAAGACTAAACTGAGTTCCTAAGACTACATGTTTTAATAGTTCTCAGTAAATCAAGGCTGCATCTCCAAATATAAGATATGTTAGAGTAAAAGCTTCGCTTCCTTGCAAATTGCGCCTAAGCGAGTGTATGCGTAGTAATGCTACCTAAGTGGCTAGTACAGAAGTGAGCAGCGTCTTCATATGTTAATACCTTAGCAGTGTTAATACTGCTAAGATTTATACTGCTAAGGTTAACACGGCGACTGGGCACATTTGCAGACACGCACCACTGAAATAATAAAACAAGCTACATTTATTGGATATGGTTTACATGCCTGTTACGTTGGACGCTCTCCGAACGCTCATTTATTCTTATATATACGTCCAATAATATATAATATTTTTGATTGGCCTTATGCGTAGCGGCCATTGTCGCTAATGTGCATTTTCTCGTTTTAGGGTGAATTCTAGAATGGCCCACATTTGCTGCCTCCTAAAGTTTCTGCAACCTTCTTGCCTGGATCAACAAATGTTTGCAGGACCGGCAAGGAAACCCCTAGAATATTCTTTTGAATATGTAAATATAACTGAATTGCAGGTCTCCATTAATTTATCTCTATCTGCTTCTGCCGAACGTCGAAAGCCACAGGGAGTGTGCAGAAACAAATTGAACATTGGAATAAATACAGTAGTTCCAAATTCGGCAGTTCCATACAAACATTCCTTGCGCTGCCGGCTGTAGTTAATCCGAGCGAACCGGTTTCTATAAATTTGTTTGGCCAAAATGCTGTGCCAGGGAGCGCACGTGAAACTGGAGCCTGTCTCTAACAGAACGCTTGGTATATGGAGGGCCTCCTTGAAAAGCTAAATATTCTCTTTTGCAGTTATTGCTTCTTCCTCTGCCACACAAATAGTTTGGTATATCGGCTGACAGTTCCCACTACTAATTGATCATGACAACTAATGATCGGCACAGAGGTCTCAAAGAGCACTGCTGCATTTCGATCAACGCTTTCATGACTGTCTGCCCATGCCAAGCGAAAACGTTTAGCGTTAAGTTGTAATACCTGAACATCACCCTAATAGCAGTGCGTAAGAAATAAGTCCAGCTGTTAAGGCAACGCTGCCGTTCTCTCTCCCCTCCATTTTTTTTTTACATAAACGGTTGTCTGGCTGAGTGAACTGGGACCATTCCCTGACATAATGTAATGAAATCTGGACAAGTATCTGAGGCTGTATAATAAAACTTGGTGATTCAAGCTATTGATTCAAACTTTAGATATTCAAGCTATGAAACTGGGAATGCCTAGGAGTAAGTATCAACGAGGAATATCTCAGCAACTTTGGGTTTGCAGATGACCTTGTCCTGTTCAGCAACACTGGGGACGAGTTACAACAAATGATTGAGGAACTTAGCAGAGAAAGTGTAAAAGTGCAGTTGAAGATTAATATGCAGAAGACAAAGTTTATGATCAATAGACTGCCAAAGAAACAAGAGTTCAGGATCGCCAGTCAGCCTCTAGAGTCGGCCAATTAAGTACGTTTACCTAGGTCAGTTACTGACAGGGGACCCTGATCATGAGAAGGAAATATACAGAAGAATAAAATTTGGCTGGAGCCATACTGAGATCCTTACTGTAAGCTTACCATTATCACTAAAAAGAAAGGCGTACAACCAGTGCATTCTACCGGTACTTACATATAGGGCAGAAACTTGGAGACTGATCGAAGCTCGAAAACAAGTTAAGGACCGCACAAGGAGCGATGTAACGAAGAACGGTAGGCGTAACGTTAAGAGACAGGAAGAAAGTGGTGTGGATCAGAGAGGAAACGGGCATAGCTGATATTCTAATTGACATTAAGAGAAAGAAATGTAGATGGGCAGGTCATGTATTGCGTTGGTTAGATAAACGGGGGGCCATTAGGGTTACTGAATGGCTGCCAAGAGAAGGGAAACGCAGTAGAGTACAGCAATAAACTAGGTGTGGTGATGAAATTAAGAAATTCTCAGGCGCAATTTGGAATTGGTTGGCGCAGCACAGGGGAAATTGGAAATCAGAGTGAGAGGCTTTCATCACTCAGTGGACTTAAAATAGGTTGTTGATGATGATGATAGTGATGATGAAAAAGTGTTTTTTTCCGATCAAGATGAGATTAAAGGCTGCGTCGAATTGCAGTCGAATTGACATTTGTTCAGTACTATCATGTATCATTTATGCTCCTATTCTTTCGGTCACATCGTGAGTGCTGAGTGAAAAAAGCACACCACGGGCGCCCAACAGTGGCGTGTTCTGTCACGCACGCTCCTCAGTTTCTATGAAAGGAATGCATTTTACGGTGTTTACAGGATAAGTATGAGTCCAGCTCATCACTCTGCTTTTAGTTATAAGCGCCTCCAAAACACTTTTGGTGTTAGATAAACTAGACTAGGCGTAAAAAAAACGCTACGGTTGACAGCTGTCTCGTAGATTACACCACTGCAACCTAAACAGGACAGTGGTAAGTTAAAGGATGATTGAGACTTGATGTGATTAAGCGTAGTTAAACTGTGGTCTAAAATGAAAATTTTGGTCGATGTGTAATCACCGATTGCCTACAAACTGCTCTTCTACAACGGATTCAAATGCTTCTTTTTTCAAATAACTTTTAACATGAACCCGAATTTAATAATTTGTAACGTAATGCATACAAACGGCAGCATGTGTACTCTGGATCTCACGCGTTCCAGCCTTGTCTGACAATACGTCATTGGACCATTACTTTTCTTACGTATTCATATTGATCAGCTCGAAGCGACCAGTGGGTGTTACGGCACACCGCCCTTTATTTCCGCCGCTACATTTCCGAATTCCATTCTGGCAGCTCTTTACTCGGATGTGAATGTATTTCAGGCCGTTTGGAGTACGAATTAAAAATTAAGTCGACTGCAAAAATGGTCAGACGTCTGTTAAAGGCGGCAGGATTCAAGGGTACTAGGGTGTCTGCTGAATGTCTTTTCTTGGCACCAAACCGTGCTGATCGCCGAGTTATCGTTGTAGAACACGCCACAGGATCTTTGTGACTGTTCTTGCAGTTTCTTACGCCTCTCTGTGCAGCTGTATTTTCCGTCAGCTCCTGACCTCGGAATTTAGACCTCGCTTATCGATGCGAATACGTATTCTATTTTTTTGTCATTCTTGTATGTCTTCTTCTTATTTTGTTCGGCCCATTCTTATATCTCTTGTTATTATCGATTCACACAAAGCCCGCTTCAGCAAATATCCGGATACTTGCTCTCCCGCATATGCCGTCCTCTTTTTCACTACGTTCCGCTTAGACATGGATATTTTCTTCTCATATGTGTGCTCGTGATTGCCCTCCCTTCTGCGATATGCCAGTTTTTTTTTCTGCAGTTAACCTTCCCTCTATCCATTGCACCCTTTGCAGTTTCTGTCTGGTCAGTTATTGCCGCGTGGTGAAAAATGCACGCAAAACATTATTCCTTTATAAGTTTCCATATTTTCAACGAATGGTCGGTACCGGGAACGTCGTTCCTGAAGTCGAATAGTTTTCTTGCTCGCAATAGAGATGCGTTGGATAATACGAATGAAAATGGGAAGGGAAAGGTGGTAGGAAACGTGTAGGTGGAGAGATAAGGATTGAAAACTCGCAGGATTGAATCGATGGGCAAGAGTTCTTCAAGGAATATTTATTTTGCGTAAAACAAATGAGTGAAAAACATCGACGCTCGAGCAACCACATTTAGGCCTACAGAGAGAACAGTGCCCACCGAAGAGAAACAATATTTCGCTGCACAAGAGTAGGTTCAACAGGAGAACTGCTTACAACGCGGTGTTTTTCATTTTTAGCTCTCGCAGCACACTAAGCTTCGTATCCACAAAAAGCGAAGCGGCGATGATGTATTGTATAGACATTTGAGGTATTTGCTTTCGAGAAAGAAAAAAAAACAGAATGCCAGAAGAGTTACACCGTGGAAACACAGCGGTCACTTGAGGTTTCCCCTGGGCGCAAGTGAATCGTGCGTGCAAAACTTCGTGTTTCAAGTTTTCGGAAATACAATGGCTGTAGAATATATAATATTACTTTTATGTCGTCACTAGATACTCTTTGAAAGCATTACAATATCCTCATTCACTATCAGTGCTGGCACCAATGAAACCTTTGTTTTTATTACAAATACAGCGAGATAGTCAAAGAGAGTAAAGTGTACATAGTAAGTACTTCTGGAACCACATATTGAACATTGACAAGCAGAGCGTAAGAGGATAGCACAAGAGGGATGGACGAACAGCCCTTGATCTCCCGCCCTTTGTTCTTGGGCAGCCGCCGTAAATACAAGTACAAATCCCATACGAGCGCACGCAGGCTACGTTGTACACGAAGTGTATCATGTTTGTGAGAGAGAAATTTATTTACAGAAAGGCAGAGAGGTCGGCCTAAACTTTAGGCTATCACAAACAACATTCCGCTTGCCTTTCCAGTCTATGTTTTCATAGAGAAAAACATCCTTACGAGAGTAATTTATATAGCTAGGGCCTTCCAAGCCTGCCTTCTTCGCATAGGCTGCCGAAGGAAACGAGCAGCCTGCTGGCATTTTAAAATATGCTGCAACTAAAGGAATAAAGTGCAAGGAAACAAACATACAGAGAGGAAAACACAACAAGCAAAATAAATGAAGAGCAAAGATTGCAAAATGACGAAAAATGACAGAACCTTTCTAGCTCGACGAGTAAATATGTCCTGGATACGATACAGCTTCAAAGCGAGCAACCACTTGCTCTCGTCTTTGTTGATAGCTGCTTAAGGAGCATGACAGACAAATGCTGCCGATTGACTTGACCTATGCGTTCAAAATTTTTCTGCCGTTGGTATTTGAATTCAATGACAAGGACGCGTCTATTGATAGACCCATCTTTTCGTCATGTAGAGGCAAACTTGCCTCCGAATAACACTGTACCACATAAGAGTTACTGCGACCCTGGTGTTTGGATCATAACTTCACCACGCTTTCTCTCAATTATGTTCCTGCACATCTTGAAACTTCCTTCAATATAAAAAACATGTTCATTGGATACTTGACTGATATATCAATTTTTCGATTCCTTAATTCAGTGACTGATCACATTTCAAGAGCCAGAGCAAATGCTTAGCAATGACAGATGCCGTCGGCAGGTGTTATACGACACATGTTTTTTGATGTGATGCATTATACGGGGTGACCAATTCTTAGGTACAGAACATTTCTGAAAATCGCTTGTTGCAGGTAGCTTAATTCTAATCCTGCAGATGGAACCATGAATGAAATTTGGAGCAATGAAAAGTTGGCATCATATCCCATTCTACAGATTAGATCGCAGGCCACTTTATGCCGCAACACTACTGGCCTATTACACGACGCTTGATGGTGGCATGAGTCGTAGTCCATTAGAACCAATCTGACAGGTGTTGTTAAAAGTCGGTACTTACACCGAACAGTTCGTACATTTTTCTTTACACGATTGGCTACAACAGAATTTATGCGATGAATATTCGCTCCGTTTATCAGGTGTATTTCATTTCGTATCATCACGCTTGTTGGAGCAGTCCAGATGAATTTGATTTGAGTGGTCGTACGTGGTTTTATACACCCTTTCATTTTTTAATGTGTCATCGTATTGACGTCAAACTTCGTATCATAGGCCGGGTTGCCGTCAATCTGACGTATATGTTCGCTCACACATACAGTTTTCACCAGTTTTCACAGCAGCCACAACCATATTCATGACGACGAGCCTCAAATAATGTACATAACAAGAATGGAAGATGGAAGTGGTAAATATTTGGCTTGTTGGACGAAACGCAAGAAAAAAAGAGATATATATGTGTGTGTGTACACAAATGAATGAAAGAAAGGTCTTCAGAGATTATTTGCGGGGCACACGAAGTAGTCTTCTTCCACTGCGCTGTTTCATGTGCCCATAGACGCCACCAGTCTAACTATGCGTGGAGTCCTGAACTAGGCACAATGCGCCAAGTGCAAATGTTTCACGACAGCTCACTTCATAGAACGTGGTGATCCCAACCAAACATTGCCGCAGGAATTTGAGTTCGATGTCAAGTGGTGGTGAGGGGCAAACCATATTGCTACGGAACAGCCGCCACAGTGTGGCTGCACTGAGGAGAAAGAAGACGACGTGGCCCCGCTTGATACAGCGTCGATATCTTTGCCACCATTGGTCTACGTGTAAATGTATTGTAAATAGGCTTGTACATCAGCTACACGTAACATTATTTGGTTGAGGTGGACGTCCCCGTACCCGTCATGGAGCTTCGCAGCGGTCGCAACGGCGACACTCCAACTTCGGCTCCTGCTGGAGGCAATTCATCTACGCAACCACCTCCGCCTGCAGCCCCGACCTACGTCGCCGTTTCCCCCCTCGGGATCCTGGTGTTTTCAACGGAGTCGGCAGTTCTGATGTTGACGACTGGCTCCACTTATACGAGCATGTCAGCACCAGTCACAGGTGGGATCCGACTATTATGCTTGCGAACGTTCTTTTCTACATCGACGGAGCTCCCCTTGCGTGGTTCCAGACTCACGATGTGGAGATGTCGAGCTGGGATCTCTTCAAAGAGAAGCTCCGCGACCTTTTTGGCAATCCCTTCGGTCGTCGAGTCAATGCCAAGAAAGCCCTTCCCACACGTGTACAGTCGTCTGAGCGAGTCCTACGTGTCCTACATTCTCGACGTCTTGGCCCTCTGTGTCAAGGCTTACCCGACCATGTCTGATGAAGATAAGGTTAATCACGTCCTCAAAGGCATTGCTGACGACACCTTCGACTTACTGGTGTTTACGAACGTCACCAGCATCGATACGATCCTCAAGGAGTGCCACCGTCTTGAGCATGCTAAAAGCCGCCGGGTATCCCAGCATATCACGCGACTTCCAAACACAGCTGCTACGTCATCCTGTGGGGATCTCTTCCACCAGCCGTCGCGATGTGACAACTTGACCCGCATCATTCGTCGTGAAGTCGAAGCGCCACAACCGGCGGTCCCTTCATTCCCGTCACCTGATCATTCTCCGGTGACAATCTCCTTGATCCAGGCCGTCGTCCATCAAGAGTTGTCCAATGTCGGCCTGCAATCCATTCGCTCCTTAGGCTCGGAACCTCTTCCTCCACGCACGTCCCCACCGCGCCCTTCTTACTCCTCTCATGGACAGCGCAAACCCTCTGAATGGCGAACCATGGACGACAAGCCGATCTGTTTTAACTGCCGAAGCATAGGACATGTCGCTCGCCACTGCCGCAGCCGCTGGACTTCTCTGGTGGGCTACTCTCCTGATTACCACCCTCGCCCCTCTAGCGCGTCCTTTTCCTTCGCCCCTTCTATGCCCGCTCCATCATCTGACCCTACGACACCTTTGACACGACCCCGCTACTCCAGCTCGCCTTCTCCCTCCCGTCGTCAATCTCGTTCGCCCCCGTCACACCATGCTTCTTCTCCGACCTACTCGCCGCACCCCGACCGGAAAACTATACAGTGCAGCTTCTGGAAGTGAAGCTGCAATGACGAAATTGGCACGAAATCCTCTCTTCACTTTACCCACGAACAAGAATCTTTTGGACGTTCTCGTCGACAATGTTCCTGCGTGCGCGTTGATTGACACCAGGGCGCATGTGTTCATTATGAGTGCTGCTCTTCACCGTCGGCTCAAGAAAGTTCTGACGCCCGCCCGGACCGAGTTGTACAAGCCGCCGACGGAGGGACTGTCGCTATTGTTGGCATGTGCCCTGCCCTCCTCACCATCGCTGAGAGGCAAACCGTCGTTTTCTTCACCGTCATCGAGCATCGCCCTCACGAACTCATTCTCGGTCTGGATTTCCTTGCCGATCATTCTGCCCTCATTGACTGTTCGGCCGGCTCACTTCGCCTTGACTTGCTTCTTCTTGCCGACTATGTGGACCCGCTTCCAAGCTGTGTCAGCTGCATGGATTTTATTCGCCTACCGCCTCAATCTGCGACACACATTGACTTGTCCTCACCAGCTGTACCTGACGGTAATTACGTGGTCGCACCAATTCCGGCAGTTATACTTACACATTGTGTTACCGTGCCACACACTGTGCTGACAATTAGTGGTAACCGCACCTGCCTTCCCCTTGTCAATTTCGCGCTAACCGCGCAAGTTCTGCTACAGAGGATTTCATTGGCTATAACTAGCGCTTTGCAGGATGGTGTGATCGAGCCATTCACAGTGGAAGATTGTCACAGCTCAGCCCATACCGTGACGTCATCGCATGGTACTGACGTCGACATTGAGAAGATGGTTCCTCTGACCTTACACCTGTTCAAGCTGAAGCTCTTTGCCGCGTTCTTGAAGGCTATCTTGACATTTTTGACTTTGACAATCGACCCTTAGGTCAAAAGTCCGTCGTGACCCATCCACAAACACTGGCGATGCGAACCCTATTAACCGACGTCCATATCGTGCTTCTGCGTCCGAACGAGCTGTTATCGAACAGGAAGTCAAAAAGATGCTTGCAAAGGACATTATCGAGCCTTCTTGTAGTCCCTGGGCTTCTCCCGTCATACTTGTCAAAAAGAAGGATGGCAGATGGCATTTTTGTGTAGATTATCGCCACCTGAACAAAATCACACAAATATCGTGTACCCTCTCCCACGTATTGATGACGCTCTAGACTGCCTGTACGGTGCCACCTATTTTTCTTCTATCGACTTACGGGCCGGCTACTGGCAGACATCCGTCGACGACATGGACCAAGAGAAGACTGCATTTATTACCCCTGATGGCCTTTATCAGTTCAAGGTGATGCCTTTCGGTCTCTGTTCCGTGCCTGGCACCTTCGAACGAATGATGGACTCTGCTTCAGGGGTTGAAGTGGTCCACCTGTTTGTGCTATCTGGACGACGTCATCGTTTATTCGCCACATTTGACACGCATCTAGACCGTCTTGCAGCGATTCTTGACGTGTTCCGCCGCGCAGGTCTCCAGTTGAACTCGTCAAAATGTCACTTCGCTCACCGCCAAATCACCGTCCTTGGACACCTCGTGGACGCCAGAGGCGTGCGACCTGATCTGGACAAAATTCGCGCCGTTACGAACTTTCCTGTTTCGAAGTCCACCAAGGACGTTCGTAGTTTCCTAGGTATGTGCTCTTACTTCCGGCGCTTTGTGAAGGATTTTGTGACCATCGCACGTCCCCTTAGCGACCTCTTGAAGAAAGACGCCCCATTTTCTTGGGGACCTGCCATGCCGCGTCTTTTTCGCAGCTCACTACTCTCCTTACCACGCCTCCAATTCTAGCCCACTCTGACCCGTCTGCCTCAACGGAAGCTTGAACTGATGCCAGTGGTCACGGCATAGGAGCAGTGTTAGCACAACGCCAGCGTGGACATGATCGTGTTATAGCCTATGCCAGCCGACTTCTATCACCCGCCGAGCGCAATTATTCAATGACAGAGCGCGAGTGCCTCGCTCTTGTGTGGGCTATTGCGAAGTTTCGTCCATACTTGTACGGACGCCCCTTCTGTGCCATCACTGATCACCACGCGCTCTGCTGGCTATCCTCGCTTAAGGACCCCATGGGACGACTCGCTCGCTGGGCGTTACGCCTGCAAGAATATACCTTCTCAGTAGTATATAAGACGGGACGCTTGCACCAGGATGCCGATTGTTTCTCCCGCTACCCCGTCGACGCACCGGCTGATGCGGACGCCATCACTTGCGTTTTCTCTATGTCCCAGTTGCTTGAAATCGGCAACGAGCAACGCCGCGATTCTTCATTACGAGCTCTCATCGACCATCTGGAGTCAACGCCTAGCGAGGCCTCTCTCCGTATGTTTCCCCTTAGGGAGGGGACATTATACCGCCGCAATCCCGATCCACATGGTCTTGACCTTCTGCTCGTAATTCTATCGCACCTGCGTTCGACTGTCCTCCAACAACTTCACGACGCTCCTTTGGCTGGACACTTGGGCGTCTCGCGCACATACGACCGTGTACGCTGTCGATTCTTATGGCCGGGTCTCGCCCGCTCCATGCGGCGCTACGTTGCCGCTTGTGAGCCCTGTCAGCGCCGGAAGAAGCCCTCCACGCCTCCAGCTGGATGTCTAGAGCCGATCGACATCCCACCGGAAGTGCCTCAAATAGATCTTCCTTTTTTTCTATAATTTGAAAGAAGGAAGAATCGGGCGGAAGTGTGATAATAGAGAAGGAGAAAGAAGGTGATACCTTCGGCGAACAAGCTGATATTCGCTACGATTATCGAGAGTACGGGGAACATCGAAAAATCAAAGTAAAGAAAGACAAGAGAGCGCAAGGAAGATTTGGCAGTATTACGGTGTTATTATACCGTATTTCACGCTGTGTGGGTTATGCTATGTTCCGCGTTATGTTATGCCAAATGTGCGTGCAGCATTTTCAAGACAGAGGCCACGGAAGTGAAAAGGGAGGAAGGCAAAAGAGAATAATGTATTAGGAAATGCGAAAAGGCTACTTTAATGTAGAGTATTATAAGAATATGCGCACAAAGCTTCTGCTTAGTGGATTACTGAAGCATTATTCTAGGTGGCTTTCTATTCCTGTCAACACTGCTTCAGTATTTGTAATTTTATGTCTGTAAACTACTCCTTTTAACGGCTTCTATTCAACTTTTTTCCTAATCCCTCTTATGTGAAATGTGGGAATGGCTAATTCATAGGGAAATTCGTAAAGTAATAAAGTAACGTGTGAAAATATATCTTTCTACTAGGTGTTGAGTGCAACTTACCAATTGTGCCGCATTTTCTAATGTTCAAAGAATTAATCTAGAGGTACGGAACTACTTTCATCAGCGCTGTGACTGATCAGACCGAAACTCATTATCCCTGTCACAATGCGTCCAATGCGGCCTTCACGTCAATGAGGCATTGTTTGAAATGCTTGTTACCGCGCAGCGATATTTGCCTCATCTTTATGCAGACGCTAAAATCCTCAAAACATACGACCACCCGAATTCACAAAATGTACAAAACACTGATTCATTCGCCCAACGGATATTCCAACATCCTAATGGGCAGGGAATCAACCACTTCATGAAGTGGTGCGAAAAAAATATTCTCGTCAATTGAATTGGGGTCACATAATTATGGCATTCTTCGCCAGCAGACTAAATCAGAGATTTTCTTCGTGTGGAAATCTACTTTAGCGAGCCTTTCACTTGTTGTCTCCCTCTGCCATAGTTAAACACCACTTCAGTCCTTAAAGAAGCCGCAAACAGAATCAGTTCATCCTGTGTCAATAAGGACATAGCGCAACATACGTGCATAAACGCGTGCTGCGGTACCGCTGACAAGATAAGGCTGAGAGAAACCTGTCCTCGTTTGTGAACACAGGTCGTCAACATGTACAGTGTTTCAAATGCGCAGGTCAAGAATATAAAGAATGCAACCCGAGGTCAAATATATTTGCGTATGTTACGCCGTGCTTGCCTTAACTAAAAGGAACAAATGAACAAATGAACGAGCCTCCTTAACCTATCTTCTGGCTTATAACTGCTGTTCCCTGTGGAACAAAGTGGTTGCAAAGTCCAATGACACGAATGACGGCGATGCCACGGTGGTGCCAAAACTTCAATAAAAGCTTCGGACATCATGTTGCAAGCTTCTTTAGGTATTGTCTAGGATGATTAAAACGCTTGTGCAGGTTGGGCAACAGAGATATATGGAATCAGTTACTTCTAAAGTTTCCCTCTTGAAATATTTCCGTCGTCACTATACTTCGTAAATCAATTTATTGATCAATGTGAAACGCTGATATTGATTTAAGCCTGCTATAGCGAGCGCCTATAGTGCCGAAGACCTCCTCTGTTATTGAATTCTTGGAAGAGGAGTGGAACTGACGAACCTGACTCGCGTAATCAGTGATTGGACAGTTGCAATGCTTCAAAATCGATTCGCTGTTGTGGAGGTGCCGACGAGAGTGGCCGATGCACAGCTTTCGCCTTACTCGGTCGATATTTGTGTCAATTATGTCTCGAAACTCTGCCAATAAAATTTTTGTATATTGTTGCTGTGCGAAAGTATGAAGCCAGCAAGAATGAACGTCTATAGCTTAAACACATGTATATTACGCTTGAAAAAAAAAACTTGTTGCGTCACATTCAGTCGCGCCGTAGTGATGGGCGCTGAGTTATAAGCAAAAAAGGACAGATCTTCAATTTGCCGACGTGAAACAAACCACCGTTCGGTCTTCTAACTTTCTTATCGGTCTAAACATTTGCATACGTGATGGTAACTCTTCTGCATAACAATCAGATGGTGCACATTTGACGTCAATTATTTATAAGTGTTTATTGTTTCTGCTATAAGAAGACAGCATTACTGCCTTTATTGACTCGCTTTTTCATTGTTTTTCATTTTCTGCCTTTCTGAAACTTGGCTTGGCTCTTCTTATGGCAATCTATATAGTTTCCGGTCATACCAGTCCGAACACTGTCACCACAGTTCTGATCGGTGTGGTGGTTCGAATTTTTTTCATATAATCAAAAATCAAGTATATATACGAACGTAGGCAGGACCCATGTTTAAGTGTATCCAATTGTGCATCAGTGTGGACCGGAACTAATCTGCCACCTTAATATAATCACAATCGCCTGATCATTGGTTTCATTTATCGCCCCCCATCTTCATCTATTCCTGTAAACGGTCGTGTCTCGTGCATTGGGGGCACTTTATAGATCCCCTGGTGGTCAAGAATTAATATAAGCTGGAGTCCCCGACTACGGCGCGCCCCTTAATCAAATAGTGGTTTTGGAACGTAAAACCCAAGAATTCAATTCTTTATTTATTGTTCATTTCTTACAGAATGTTTCCACAATTCTTGATAAAATTATGTTGAAAATAACCAAATTTGAAGAGTTTGTGATATCTACAATAATTGAATGGATGCTGACATTTAGCAACCTTAATCAGAAATTATTTCTGAAGCGTATAAACACCTACCTATCAAGTGTAAATAATTGAAATATTGCCCATTCGGTTTCCGTCCTGGCAGTCAGACCACCTTAGCTCTTATAGCAATAATCAATTACATAGGGTATTATGTTGATAGCGGCAAATTCGGTGACTGAGCAATATTTCTGAAATTTTGCTAAAGCTTTTGACGCTGTCAATCATACCATTCCGTTTACCAGGCTAAAATATTTACGCATAGCAGGTGTAGCTTAATTACTTTTTAGTTACTTGACCGTGAGCAAACAGTCTGTGTAGAGACGCTTATTCCGAGTTCGAAGTTGTTCAGCAAGGGGTACACAGAGCTCAATACTTGGACCATTGTTGTTTTGAATTTGCTTTAACGACTCAGATCATTGTCTCAATCTTTTTAATATAGTTATACATTCTGATGATACCACTACGTTCATGTCGGAAAACTTCTTAATCACCCAACTCCTTAAACTGATCACGGAAATAGCAAAAGTTGTAGAATGGTGTCCGTTGAAGCGTTTTATGTTAAATCCTGTCAAAACTCAGGTAACGTTTTAAAAACAACTCAAATGTTGTTGCTGTGTATAACCCAAGTAATCCCCAACAGTCAAGTTATTCTTCCAGTGTACTGTTTGTCATCCCTTGGCTTAAAATGGGTAGTAACTTGAAGTTTATTAGTCATATGACTTTTGAAAAACGAAAACAGCTTTAGGCATAAGAGCTCCAGTATGGAAATACGACGTCCTCATTTTCAGTATAAAAATGAGGAATAATTTACCACATTCACGTAAAGTGTCATTATCTTTTGATTTATGAAAACATGAATTGAAATGTTTTAATTCGGCCAAATGGCTTCAGACCCCATAGTGTGCTCTGCTGTATAGTTAAGCGTTTCGATATACTTAACTTCTTTGCTTATTCTCACTTACAAAGGTATTGCATTTCGCTCGTTCATTACTTTACCTTATATATTAAAAAAAATTCTGCGTTAAACCTACGTCTTTCGCAACAATGCTTTTTTAACCGAAGGTTCCGTTGCAGTTGTCGAAGTTTGGACCCTCATCTGCATACTATCTGTACCTACTAATTGTTTGCGGAATGGATAATACACTGATACTGAAGCTTTCTTTTCGCAAGACCTTAGTAAACGAATGATGCCGGCCTGGCCAGCTTACAAATATTCTGGAAAGCCAAAGGGCAACAGGCATTGGCGGTCACGTCCAAACAGTTTTGTACACATCAGAAATCATTAACATGAAAGATATTGACTGGGCTCATAAAGAGTGAAAGCGTATTTATTTTGTAGTTGCAGTGTCTTGACTATTACTACTGCTATGGCCCGAATGTAGCATCGTTGAAAGTCTAGCATGAAAGTCTGCATTGTTATGAAAGAGAGGCGAACAACAGAAGTGAAGGGTAAGTGGTGAAACCTAGTGCCGGTACTGTGAAGACGGCAATAACATAAAACGGACGACATCGCAATTCACTCGAAAGAAGTAGCCAAATGATGAAACAAATAATGTCGGCATCCTTGCCACCAAAGTGGCAATACCGTCGCCCATCCCACCACTTCTATTACTTCGAATGCTATTATTTTTCTTTGCGGTAGCATTTCTTTACGGACTTGTCCTCGTTTCTTTCTCGCTTTTCGTTTTTATGTATTGCGCTCTCTTTCAGTTTCCCCGCCCCTGACGTATCACAATAGAGTGACGTCTGCTCTTAAGCCTGAGCGCCCTTTAGCTCACTTTTTAAATGCGCATTCTTTCCCTCAGTATCGTCTTTTAGCAGGGTTAGTACGCATAAATGAAAGCGTTCCGATGATATTACATTCTTTTGAGCTCGTAAATTGAGCATGTCTGCCCTTAGAATGTTCGTTTTGATGCGAGAGAAAGTATATTAACTTTGTGTAAAACTAAATGGCGTCTTTATCGCTATACAATTTGTTGCACACCAAAAGCCGAAAGAATTGCTTCCACGGAGTGAAAGAGAGCCATCCTATGCTCTGTACAACCATGTCTCCCATTAAAACTGCTTTAACGTCTCGAAACACTCACCCTCTTATTCCGCTATCCGCGTGAACGCAACTATTGTGAAACGCTAGGAGTCCGCGCCCAAAAAGTTAAAAGTAGGCTTCAATGTTTATTTGTACATACAAGAAAGGTACAAAAATAAGTTTCTATCTTGTGCGACCATCTTGTGACATGTCCAAGTGTCAAATAGATGGAAATAACTCAAGTGCTCTGATGATACAAATCTCAATATCAACATATTAAATTCTTGCAGTGTGAGCTATTATGAAAGCAAACTTTATCTGTTACAATTGAAAGTCAAGACATTACGTGACACAAAACACAGCTGCGCAACTTTATTGTAGCATATCTGTTTTTTTTTCTCCATGAACGTACTTGCGAAGTAATTATATGAGTGAAAAATCACGTCGAGCACTTAGGGGCGGAAGTGAAATATCAAGTTTTATCTGCGAGATGCTTGAATTATAGGTATAGTTACGTGTGATAAGCCTAACGTGTGATAACCCTAACGGCCTCATTTTTAACTGATTCTAATAAGCTGATTGGGTTGTTATGATGGGGTGACCAGAGTGGAGAGAGAAATTTGAGCTGGGGGCGAGCAAACGTCTGAAAGCTAGCTTCAGGATGTTGGAGGGCGAATAACGTAGGTTTCGGCGTGAGGACTCTAGTGATTATGAAACATTAGCACATATAGTAGTAACAAATGAGTTCAGGAAAGGCTCGTCGCAATGCCTAAGTACTTGTATGAAGTAGCTGAAAAAATTAGTTTATTATTTATGCGATATGCGAACTTATTATTGAGTGTTTACGAGTCAAAACATTACATTGCATTTAGATGAATTTAGAGCGAATAACGAAGTGTTACACCAATCCAAAATAAGTTGAAGGTCGTTTTGAAAAAGGAGATGGTCATCGGGGCTGGATATAGGCAGATAAATTATGCAGTCGTGTGCGTACAATCGCACTCAGGATGCTATGTTATAGGGAAGGTCGTTAATTTATGTTGATATAATAGCGGCCCCAGAATGCTACCTTGCGGCGAGCTGGAAGTGACAAAGGCAAAGGTTGAAGGAAAAATGTTGACGATTGTAAGCTGTCGCAGATTAGAAAGAAAGTTCCGGAGCCATGTTAGTGTCAGCGAATCTAACCTTAGTGTGTGTAACTGAAATAGGGCGACAATACACTGCACAATCTAACGCCCTGGAAAAGTAGAGGAAGATGCTAATAATCTGTAGATTATGATTCATCTCTAAATGCAGGCCAGTTATGAATTTGAAAGCTGTGTCTCACATGACAAACCTTTCCTGAAACCGTGCTGATTAGCCAAAAAAAGTTGTTTGATTCTAGATGGTTGTATAAGTCGGAGGCAATTATATGCTCGAGCATTTTACAACAAATATGTGTTAGTGAGATTGGCCGGTAGTAATCTGGTAAGCATCTGTCTCCGTTTTTGAATATGGGAACTGCTTTTGCAGTCTTCGAATCAAACAGGAGTGCTCCTGAAGTTAGTGACTGTCTGAAGTTGTGATATATTTTGCTAGAAGTCATGACGGTGTTCTTTGGTGTTTTGGAATTAATATCATCAATGCCACAAGAATTAAATAACTTAAGATTGTTTCCAAGGACACAATGATGTCAATAGTATTGTCGATGGGCGTCATGCACTGATAGTCCTAGTCAGGAACATAGGGTAGGTTGGAGTGATCTTCGGTACTAAATATAAATGAAAAATATGTGTCGAAGCTTGAAGGACACGTGTTGTTTGGAAGGTGCATGTGGTCGCTCTCATGTAAAGAAAGGTGATTAGTGTCGCGGTTCCGACAGATGATTTGCCAAAACATTTTAAGATTGAACTTGAGAAGGGCGTCTGAAAAATTTTTGTTTAGCAGCGCATAAAGCGAAGTTGTAATTTTTTAAACATTAATTGTATTTTTGCCAAGCCCATAGGGCGTCCACTTGATTAGCACTTCTGTATATGCGTTTCTTTCTGTCTCGAAGTCGCCGAAGGAAATTGGTGAATCAAGGTTTCAGTTTGTCATTGGATTTTTTTATTACTAAGATGTGCTGGTTTACTACTGAACGTAATTTGGCTCAAAAGAGTACTCAGTTTTCCTCGACCGTTCAATTGTAAAAGGAAGGAAGGAACGCATTGTTTAAAAAAAATTCTAGGGTCAGCATTGTTGGCAGTATAGTCAACCTTGTTATCGTTTCAAATTGTTTTACTTTACTTTGCCGTACATGATAGCGGAATATTAAGGGTTAATTGAAGTTGTTTATGGTCGCTAAACAATCCAAGTATGTTGTATGCTGAACTGTTTCCGGGTTGGCTGCCAGTACTAAATCCAAGATGCTGGAACCGGAAGTGGTTTGGTTGACAATCCGGGTGAACTTTAAGTCCAGGGTTAAATTACTGAATTCTAATGACATTCGACACATAGAAGTTAGCCTCTCCCAGTCGATGTGCAGAAAATAAAAATCCTCTAAAGGATAAAATATGCCCGCTGGACAGGCCTTAATTGCGTTAGCAGTAGTGTTGCGAAGGTCAGTGATAAATGTTTGGTTTGAATCAGGAGGACGGTAACAAGCACCTATGAGTACTTTCGTAGAACGGATTAGACAGGTGGCTCAAACGATCTTGAGATTTGAGTCTGAGTCAACGTAATGCGATGTAATGATTTTTTAAATTGCAAGGATAACGACACAATCTGGCATGTAACAGTGGTCAGGCAGGTATATATTGTAAAGCTAGCGAGTGAAAAATATTCATTATAGGAAATATCTGGATGCAGTCAAGCTTCGGTGAGAATGACTATGAAAGAATCGGCATCTTCTAGTACGGAAGAAACTGTTTCATGCTTTGATTTTAGTCTTGGATGTTAGTAAATGAGAATGATATTGGTGTTTTAATGGGAAAATATCGTAATTCTTTACGGTCACATGTGTACGTGCGCGTCTTATGCTATCTATTGCACCACACAACAGTTTGAGTGCCATTGTCATACACATATGTCGTTATACCCACGTGTAGCCCATCAGCAGATAACCTATAGGGTTTGTTTTTGTCTTAGCAAAGTCTATCAGTTTTCTGCTGGCTTGGCTGGAGGTTAAAGAGAAGTCTTCCATAAGGAAAATGATGAGCCCTTCTGTTTACGTGCAGCTGCAAGAACCTGTTCTTTGTCTTTAAACAATTTGAGCTATGCTATGTGAGCCGGTGCTTGTCGGCATGAAGATTTTACGAAAAATTCTGGCAACTGCCGCAGATTCTTAAAAGCAGAGGTGCAGCCAGCACTTTCCCTTACTTCATCGTTAAAAGCGTGTTGAACTAGGCGGAGAATAGTGGTACTGCAGCTGCTCTTGCTCTGTGATAATCAATTCTGGCGTGATTGAAAAATAAAAGCTTGTTGTTTCGGGCTTGAATATTACCATTGGCTTAGTCGTCATATCGCGATCTCCGGTAACAAGTTGTGAAGACGTTCAATTTTGATCCTAAAACGAGTGACACCGACAGACAGATGGCAAAATTGGCCGTTTCAAAACCGCTGACAGCGAAAAGAAAACTCTTCCTCTACTCCGCCACATTCTTTTTAATCAATTCCCTTAGTAAGATGGCTGCGGCCGGTTTCAATTTGAGGGCACCATCTCTACTCCAGATTTTATTTGCCTAGTCGACGTACACGTTCAAACTGTGCACCAGTTGTATTTATTTCCAGCTTTTCTGTCCAAAACATCATTATTGTCAACTCCGATGCTGCCCAATCTTCTGCATGTGTCATCTTGAATACCAAAGAAAAGAAAGTTAGATGGTCGCAGCCTGTTCTCCGCCTCATCGCACCTAGAAGTGATTGTGACAAGCTGATAAGAAACACCGTGCAGAACATCGGCTTCCGTCGCTGAATCGGCCGAGCGCTCCGACGGCGCGTTTACTTCTATTGGCGTCACCCTTGCAGCAGAGCATTGCCTTGCTCAAGCTTGGTTACTTTTACTAGCCGCTCCCTTTTTAGTGCTTTTGAGTTCAGCGAAACTGCTGCATGCCCTTTTTCTAATTTAGAAATTCATTCTGCGACACCAGCAAAAGCATCGGCCTCAGTATTGGTCATCGGACCAGGCTCGGGCTCAACATCACCAGAAAGCTTGAGCACCTGTTCCAGCAATACACAACATAAACCAGATGAAGTAGCCAGTACTCGTTTAAGTGCAGCTAGCAGCTCTGCAGGGCACCACACCTTTAACAAGCAATCGCTGGTATTGACATATGAAGCACCAGAGAGGTAACTAACCTGCAAAAGCAGCTTGCGTGGATTCCTCATCTTAGATGCGGTGCCGTGCACAAAGCCGCCGATGTCTGGGTGGCTTTTCTATCCGCCGCCTGTGGTGCAGGAGGTAGCAATACCTTGTTGCCAGGCGCGGTAGCTGGATTCATCCAGAGTCAGTGCTGGTGGCGTGGGATCTGGCCAAGGCAGAAACATACATCCAGGATTTTTATCAACATTTTTTCTTCTCTTGTTCACCCGTGAAATCAGTCGAGTTCAAGGAGTATCATTACCGAATTACTTTTTCAGGGGCGTGCAGTATTTGGAAGTCTGCTAGCCTTGCGGAAGAAAACCTTATGCGGTGCCATCCACTGGCGAAAACGTAATCGGAAATGCCGAGCACAGTAATTGTGCCGTAATGGTAGGAAAGTAATAATGCGAGTAAATGTAGAAGGTATACAAAATGTTTCTGCAGAAACCATCGATCACGATTGTCAGTATGAGCGAATAGCCCGAATGAACGAGAATGAACGAATGAACTAGGCGAGGGAGTGAGCAAGCGAATGAGAGACAGAAAGAGACATACACATAAGGAAAGAGATAGAGAGCGGAAGCTTTACTTGTCTAATCTGACCACTGACCGTCGACCGACCACCGACAGACGCCCAAAACGGTCAAAAGCGCCAAAGTTATTCACTTCCGTAAGTAACTCTCAGGTGACAGCAAAGACGCACGTTAATGGGGCGCAGGCAGTGGAATTCAGGAAGTGCATTGTACTCTGCCACGCGAAACCTACTGTGCTCATGCGTTCTTGTTGAGGGTTCTGTTGAATGTTCTTAATTTTCACTAAAGAAGGAAAAACGGAGCAATAAAGGAAAAGGCACATTACAACCAATTCCGCCACATTAACTCACTTTATCTTTTGGAAGTTCGTGCTCACCTCAGGAGGGCAGGTACTCTAGCCTTCATGGCACCTCTGGTCAAGGCTTACTTTTTAGGCTGTTTACCCATTGGCCAACTGTAAGAGCAAACTTCTACCAGCTGGCCTCGTAAGCTATAACGACGGAGTAAGAGCTGGACGTATAGGAAGCGAGATTCAGTGAAATTCCAAGACCGACCGTTTCCGCATTTCTATGTTGCGGCATTTTCGTTTCTTCGGGGAAACATCTCATGCGTACGTGCGCGCTTCCTTCCAGCAGGGCATTTCGTCCCGGAAATTAAGCTCAGTCGCGAGCGAACAGCCACCGCCAGTAACGGTGAACGTAATTCTGCCCAGTACACATAACTCTTGAAACGTGCGTTGAGAATGGCGCGCCCAAAAAATACGCCGCTCAAAGCCCATTTTATGTTGTGTACATTTGCGCGCTTTACTTTTTTAGTGTTTTCAAGCGGCACATTAGGGCCGAACAAGATTACACGCGGAGCAATCCGTTATTTTTTACGTTGAGATATATGATTTACACGTATTTACGGTCATTCGAGAGAGGACCTTACGAGTTGTTTCCGGAAGGTTTGTAAACAGCAATTTAGGGAGACTA
The DNA here is from genome assembly GCF_038994185.2 of Dermacentor albipictus. Lineage (NCBI taxonomy): Eukaryota > Metazoa > Arthropoda > Arachnida > Ixodida > Ixodidae > Dermacentor > Dermacentor albipictus. The sequence continues at coordinate 91,748,407 of NC_091823.1, forward strand.
CGCACTCCGCTGCAGTCGGGGCTGCCCTCAAATCAGGTTCAACAGCGCTAGCGCCAAACAGAATATCACTCATTTTTTCAGGTCGTGGTGACGTCGCTTACAATTTGTGTGAGGCTACTGAAAATTTACAGAAGCTGACTTAGAAGCTAGATAATCCAGCAGTGCCAAAGAGCGCGTGTGCTTACTGATGTAGTCTGTGGTTTGATATCCTCGCAATCGAGGACGAGAACAGTATGACTACATTGTGCCAACTAGGATATGAACACAGCCTGGTAGACAGGGTCTTGCTCACTCATTACGGTGTAGTGATCATGCCTGGTCGTGCCAGCTAATACTTCTTAATCAGACTTGTTCTCTTTCGTTCCTCGAAAGAAAAGCCTCACAGTTTAAGAAAAATTCGTCCTCGTCCGGGACTCGAACCAGGGACCACCGCCTTTCCGGGGCAGCCTCTCTATCATCTGAGCTAACCAGGCGCCTAGTAGATGGCAGGGCGAAGTCGAATTCGTCGACAACACGAAGCAAAGGCAAGTGTTTGACGTATAAAGACAAAATCAAATATACACCCGTTCGTAGCAATTGCTACAAAGGAAACCCATGCGGGTTCCTCGAAAGAAAAGCCTCACAGTTGAAGAAGAATTCGTCCTGGTCCGGGACTCGAACCCGGGACCACTGCCTTTCCAGTGCAGCCGCTCTACCATCGGAGCTAACCACGTGGCTAGCAGATGGCAGGGCGAAGTCGAATTTGTGGACAACACGAAGCAAAGGCAAGTGTTTGACGCAATTGCCTTTGTAGCAATTGCTACGAACGGGTGGATGTCTGATTTTCTCTTTATGTATGATATTACTTTCTGCATTTGCATAGTTGCAATAGAAGCACATTATGTAGTGTTATTTACTGATCTTAACTGAGGCAAACGCGACGTTGCATTGGTTATGCAGGAGGATGAAGGAGGAGGAAGAAGGAATAGACGGGAATACAGGGAAGTTAGCCAATTCTCAGACCGGATAACTACCCTCTGCTGCGGAAGGGGGGTAAACTGAATAAAATACAATAGATAAAAGATATTATAAAATAATTTTATTATTGGTAATACGGGAAGATACTCTTTGATTTCGCATTACTTTTTCAACGAGCACAGTGCACCTTCCTAATTCATGTTGGTATATTTTAAGATGTGCTTCATGAAAATGTCGCAATGTTACCTGCAGAAGAGTGAGATGGCTCATAGAACCAGGGAGCTGAAAACTATGTTATTTTAGACGTTTCTGGTAATGAAAGAAATTATGGCATGTGCGAGCCTGTGTGTCACCAAATGTAAATTAGTTTTCGCAAAATAGGACCACCCTTCGTAATTATGTTCTATAATCTGACCATTTATGTTTGTAGAGGCACTCGTAATCATTGGCAATAGCAGGTAATTGAGACTCCTCATATTCGCACTTAAAAGTTACGTTGGTATATGAGCTTCTCGAAAGTAGATATATGACTCAGAATACCTCCTAAAGCCACCAGAACTAAGTTTAGTAAAGAAATTCATCTAGTTGACGCACAGTATGACAGGGGCATCACATTTTCTTCTATCGTTATAAGTACAAAACTGTGTCATCATGTACGCAGCCTAATGGCCCTGTGTAGGCGCAGGTAAGCATGCTGGCAACAAATTTTATGCCATATGCGACAATGTATATGAGACGCGTACGCCATCCTAATGGAGCCATGTAGGAAAACAAAAGAAAGGGATCAAAATTGACCCACTCATCCCGGCCACCCTTGCCTTTGCGACTAGAGACTTTCAAATACCGTGCAGGGCTCCATCCACATGAGGAGCAGAAAATACGATTTAGCCCGTCACCGAGGCAACAATAAACAATATCCAAACGCTGACAATGCTTCCAATTTATAGCCCCTGTAAGCCGCCGAACGAGCCAATGTCGGGATGGATTGACTGTTTCAGGCAAGCGAACCCAGCTCGTTACGGTGGCGTGCGCGTTTATGCCCGAACTATGGTATGGCGGCACGCAATAACGATTGCTTTTCGCAGGTTAGGCCGTGAATACTGGAGAACTGAATCAGAAAAAGAAGAAAAAAAGAAACGAAATGGGGCGGTGCGGCTGAGGGGAACAGCGAAAGGAAAAACCATAACTGGACGAACACGTTCGTTCTCTGCCGACATTGGTATAAACCATCGCCATCAAGCACATTTCCTACAGCTTGGAGCATCGCCCTGCACGACTTCCTTTCCTTTTTTTTAAATATTGGCGCGAAGGAACATTGTGCACTGCGTTTAATGGCACGCTGCGGATGCTGGCGCCACAAGGGACATGTTTGCCATGGCAAGTTTGCAGAGGAAGAACAAAAACGATGCCGCTGAAAGCTCTTAATGCGCTTAATGCGTACGACTGAACAAACGGAATTAATTTTACTGTATTAGACCAGGAATATGTTATGTACTTTGCATAGAAATGGTTCTTGACAAATTGGTGGTGTCGTAGAATTCTTCGTTATGATCACGAAACCAACGTCGTTGGCACAAAGGGCGCTTACACAACAACGATGATGACAAGCCGCAAACATGCCACATACTCACTAAAGAGCATGCGCAGAGACAAGGTTGCCAGCAGAAAACAACGCCGAAAGCACTGACAAAGTCAGAGCCAACGGCGACGTTGCAACGACAACGGCACAAAGTTTACATAGTAGCTCACTGTATCCACAGGAGTCAAGTGCCTTATATAAGAAAACTGCACAAATACAGAGAAAATGAAGTTGCTGAAATCACGTAAAGAGGCAATGCGCCATGCGGCATCAGTGGTAGGAAATATTTGGCCTCCGGATGTACACACTGGTATCAGGCGGGGCATCCAAAGGGAATGATCGGGCCTCAAAAGCAAGAAGCTGTTAACAGAGCAACGGACTTCTCACCAGCGGACTGGATATTTATTTACACAACAACTGAGTTTCCATAACAGTTCAGGGAGGCTTTAAATTTGGAGGTCTTGCCAATGCCACACTGCAGTCAGGTATTGCAAATAGGCGTTTGGACGTTGTCCTACTTCGAGATGGAAGCGAAAAATTAAGACTGTCCTAAAAAAAGACAAAACATGTGGCACAAATTTTATCTGAATCGACTATATTCGTCTAGTAATCTATTGAATCAAGGCACACAAGAAATATTACCATTTGGCAAAGAATTGCGAATAAAGTGTTCTATAAAGCTACGCATTTTACCAAAATGAATATCGCCAATTTAGGAAAGAGGAGTATGACAGTGTTAAAGTCTGTCCTTGAATGTAGTTCTAATTCCGAAATAGGTATTACTATATAATACGAGAAAGAAGTTGCGTAGATCACAAAGAAGAAAGTAAGAACTTAGCTAATCCAAAGTACTTTTTTGTACTATCACACAAATAAAATTAATTTCAAATGCATGATAAGCACACATATTGTGACATTGTTTTATAGGTTTTTTTCAACCACACTACTTTCCCATTCCTAACTGTTCTATAAACGTAGGGTTCTCATCCAGTTTCCCGAGTAGGTTCAACAATATTGCTTGAGGAACAAGGAGACAACCAACACAAACAAAAAAATAGGCTGATCAGCTTCACAGTAAGGCAATACTCCTGTCGCCATAAAGGAGTTCATAGCGGAAGAAATTATTGGTCTGCTTTCATAATTTTTTTCGTTGTCTTTTTTGACGTTTCTCGCTGGAGTTACTTCTCCAGCCGTTGTATTCTCGCTATCTCATTATGTTTTCTTAAAGGTTCTTTTCTCTGAGCATGCGCGGCCTTGCTTTTTGCTTGTCGTGTTTAATTCATTTCCTTTTTCTATTTCTTTTCCAGCCCACTCGCGGGAAATCTGGAGCTTTTTCATTATTGTTAATTTTAGAGCATTGCATTACCTTGGGTGTAGTTAATAGGAAGCATGATGAAATACATTGCTTAGTGGGAACTTTGACTTCCGCTGATGCATTTTGCTGGCTTTATGAGGTGCCGCAGTTGGGCGCTCTCTTGTTTGGAAATCCCCGTAGACACCAACTGCTTTTATGCACAAAACGACGAACAACGGAAACACAACCATGATCGGTACTCGATCACTTCAGCGGGAGCAAATGTGCCATAGGTACATATCATCATAAGAATAGAACAAGTGCATAATACCAGAACCGTAGCATGGGAGTAACAGGTAACAACAGTAAACACAGTAACACAGCTGTTCTGCATGCCCAGACCACCATGCGATAGTTCCAACTTTCAAGGGCTTTGCCTTTGAGGTGTAAAACTGTGCAGTGCTATTAAATGCGCAATAGTTTCATATTACACTACGATGGCTGCTAGGAAATGCCGGTAACATAGAAACGCGGAAACAGCGTAAATTTTCACCCTGTATTTTAGACGAGAGGTGCCATATACCTGCGTTGCATTCACATAGTCAAAGATCTTGAGGACACGAGTCAATAACACACTCCTGGCACCAAAGGAATATTGGCGGCTCAAACGGTACATTTACTTTCATTCCACTGGCAGTGGTAGAACTGACACCTAAATCATGTACTATCGGGGATATTAGTTTGAAAAGAAAATGTTGTCAAAAAAGTAAAATGTCGTCTATATTTACAGTAAAAAGTGATGAAAAAGCAACTAGAGTGAAAGGGACGACAGTTTTTAGTCCTGCAGAATATTGAAAGGTGCATGATGCTTGCACAAGTGCGCCTAATTCTCGGCAGCACAGGCTTACGGGCTGAACATAAGTTACTGTTCACGGTACACACAAGACACTGTTGGTTAGGCTAACATTAAAGGGTCACAACTGGCCAGAATGTGTTGTGAGACATTTATGGAAATGAAAGGACCTTGATTTATAGTGATAGAAATTATAATGATATAATTTGTAGTTATATAGTGATATTGAATGAAGTAGGAATTATAAATTTATATTGGGAAAGAAACACTCAAGAACCAGTAATTGGCGAGGCGTGACGGTGAAATCTTGGTACTCCGGATGTATTCTATAATATTACTATACGTGAGTCGACTGTTTTCAAGTACAGCATAATTATTGCTTAAATATGCAGTTGGTATATTAATATATACTCGCGCTTTATTGTGTGCTTCAGAATTCGAAAGTGCACGCATGGCTACGGCAACATGCTGAATGTCACGTCTAAAAACATTGTTTTGTTTTCGATCCTATTACTTTCTTTTTGACTGGTCAAATACCACAACAGTTCGACAGGAAACCACGAAAACACGCACCTATTATCGTAGAAATACTTTAACACTTCAAAAAACATGAATTGCAGGAACATTGACTTGATAAAGAATATCTTACTTTCTCACAAACAGCTTGCAGTATAGCTTAAACTCCGCAACTCCTCTTCGGCCGGATGTTTGGACAGTACGGTAAAGTATGTTCATCGGGAAGAAATTACACATTTTCCGTGCTCCGACAAGAGCAGAGACCCCAGTCAGATAAGCTGATGACCAGAAGAGGCATACGAGATTCCCTGAACTCAGACTAGAAAGAAAATTGTGGGCCATCAAGACTGCGCTCAAATAATGCGCCACTAGAAATGAATCTTCGCTACAGCTTTCTATGATATGTAGGTATCAGTAGAAAACATAAACTTTTATTTCAACAGGAGTAAGAGCGAGCTGATATTGAGTAGAATGCAACTGAGATCGAAGTCGGTGTATGGACTTTAATGTGAGAGGAGAGTAGTAGAGCTCAAAAATAGCAAACTTTTCTTCCTCCCTATCTTTACATTTACTCCACATTCCTCTTGATCACTATATGCGTTCAGACTACTTGTCTTCATTGTTCTTCTGCCTTCAAGTTCTCATATATTATCAGCCTATTGCTGACTGTCAGCTGCAATACCTTTTCCGCATCTTCAATAAGAACGGCAACCATGCTGCAAAACAAAATGAGCAATGTCAAACACTGCCTTCAGAGATCACTTCTGAGAACTTGCGCGACCACATCAGGGTCGTGACATACTGTGATCGTGCATACCGCGAAATCCCATCATTTACTTTGGTGGCCACAGGCTTGTGTGCTGTACGGTGAAAGCTTCTTGAGAAAGTACGCCTTCCGGTAACGTTAATCTTCACCGGTGTCTTTTTTAATGCGATATCATTCTCGGGGTACTTCAAGATCTATCTATCTATCTATCTATCTATCTATCTATCTATCTATCTATCTATCTATCTATCTATCTATCTATCTATCTATCTATCTATCTATCTATCTATCTATCTATCTATCTATCTATCTATCTATCTATCTATCTATCTATCTATCTATCTATCTATCTATCTATCTATCTATCTATCTATCTATCTATCTATCTATCTATCTATCTATCTATCTATCTATCTATCTATCTATCTATCTATCTATGTTTTTACGTATGTATGCATTTAACGGTTTCCTGCGAACTTAGGCAACTGTCTACTCCATGGTCAAATAGTTAGGGCATCGGCCTGCTGTGCCAAGACCAGCTTTAGTCATTGAATATGTTACAATGTCTACATATGTGCCTCATTTCAACAAACCATTAATTTTTTTATGCGTGGGTGTTATTAGCGATGGTAGTTTCTTTATTGCAGCCTCGTTGCGCATCCTCGTTGGCGTATAGCTTGGTCGAAAAATGAGGCATATAACTTTCCAAATGCAGACTTTAGGATGGGTCGATTTCTGCCAGCCACCCCTGCTTTGGAAAATGGAATGTGCCTGGCACTCTCGCTATCGGGGCACTAGGGCACAACAGCACCGCGTGCCGCGACTTTGTCACTCCAGCCAGTATTCACATGTTCTGATCTTCTTGCGTTGGGACACTACCTAGGTACGTAACCTCTTTCTCCATGTTTGGTGTCGCTGTCTCACCGAAGAGAAGTATGCTGGGGTGTCTCTCACAAAAGCGACGCATGAAGACGGCAAGCACCGTGACGTTAGCGTCAATGAGTTTGGAGTAGTATTTGCTTAATCGCTCAAGTTTACACGGCACAAATGACGTTCATATATCCCAGTTCAACACTAAAGGCTTACAAAGAGTTTAAAAGAATTTAACGTCAAACGTTACGCTTCTTACTTCTCAGTACAAAACCATTGTGCTTGCAGTTGTGTCTGCGCCGGCAAACCGAACAGCGTTTTAGTATTGAGAGTGAGAACGAAGCTGTCGAGAAGGTTCGCGCCCACCGATCCCCACAGTGCGTGGGATCTGTATCGTCAGGTCGCGCATGCGCTCCTGGAATGGCCCCTTCCGATCAGACTGATCAACGAAGCACGTGTCTGTTATCGGACAGTCAACCAAAGCTATATATACCTGTAAGCATCCCCGAATAAAACACTTCTTGTTCTTGTTGCATCCATGCTGGTGGTCGTCACTGCGCACCGGAACATGGTGTCAGAAGTGGGATAGAATTGCTCAAGCAGGAACGCATCGAAAGACGGGCGTCTCAGTAAACCGACAAGATGGATTTAGTGAAGCCGCCGCAACCGCTGGTGCTGTCCGGGAACACCGCAAGGAATTGGTGCCTGTTCAAGCAGAGATTCGAGCTGTTCTTGCAAGCAACAGAAACGGCGAAAGCACCGAGGTCCGAGCCAGCCAAGACTGCGCTCCTGCTCACCATTGCCGGAGAGGACGCCGTAGAGGTATTCAACAATTTTTCGTTTTCGGACGACGAAAGTAAAGAGGATTATGGAACAGTGACGGGAAAGTTTGAAGAATATTGTCGGCAACAGCAAAACGAGGTGCATGAACGGTATGTCTTCCGTACAAGGACTCAAGCGGTGGGGGAGCCTTTTGAGCATTTCGCTCGAGACCTGAGGAAGCTAGCCCATAGTTGCAATTTTGGGGACCTAAGTGATTCTATGGTCAGGGACCAGATTGTTTTCGGCACCGTTAACCCGGAATTGCGAAAGAAGTTGCTGAAGGTTAAGGACCTTACACTGCGCAAAGCCGAAGAAATCTGCAAGGCGGAAGAAGTATGTGCAGAGCAAAACAATGCATGGCTTCAAGCAGAAAAACAAGTCGCACCAATCGAAATGCGCAGTTCGAATGTTCAGTGTGCGCAGTGCAAATGTCTCGCACGCGAGGAACTTGCCTCAGGCTCCGAGCAAAGTTACGCTCAACCTGAAACGGAAGTAGCGCAGATCAAAACAAAGAGGCAATTCAAATGTTCCAAGTGCAACCGCATCCACGAACGTGGGAGGTGCCCAGCCTTTGGAAAAACATGTTTCTCGTGCCGTGGGGCTAACCACTTTTCGGCTTGTTGTAGGAAAGGTCCTCAAATAAGCGCTGTGAGGGACGAGCACGCAGATTTTGAAATCCTGGAAGTTGGCGTGGGCAACAAAGCTGATTGGGTTATCGACGCCCAAGTCGCGTCCCAACTGGTGTCTCTGAAGGTAGACACGGGCTCGCAAGCCAACTTGCTGCCTTACACCATTTTTCAAAGGCTCAAGGTGAATCAATGTTTGAAGACAAGCCCCTCTGTTCTGCGCTCATACAGTGGCAACGTCATCAAGCATATCGGCGTGGCTACGCTACCAGTGACTGTGAACAACCGGAGCCAGTACTTTGACGTTTTTATCGTCAGGAAGAGCAACCAAGCCATCCTTGGGCTGTTGGCGAGCGAAATTTTGGGACTGGTGTCGCGTACTGTGGATTCTGTTCACATGAACAGTACTGACCAAATGACGAAGGAATTCCCAGAGTTGTTTCAGGGTATCGGCTGCCTGGCACGCCCGTACCACATGGTCCTGCGGGAGGAAGCAACGCCGGTGGTCCAGCCGGTGCGACGGGTGCCCCTGGCCAGCCCTTTTGTCAAGTGACAAGCCCTTTTGTCGCGGCAAGGAAAAAGGATGGCAAACTTCGCATATGCATTGATTCCAGGCGCATTAACGCATGCATAAAGCGAGAGCACTATCAATTGCCCAAAAGAGAAGATATTGAGGCAGAGCTGGCCGGAGCAACATTTTTTACGCGCCTCGACGCGTACTCGGGTTTTCATCAAATCCCTCTTGATGATGCCACTTCAAGGATATGCACAATAGGAACGCCGTTTGGTCGTTATCGCTTCTTGAGACTGCCCTTCGGAATCGCTTCCGCACCGGAAGTCTTCCAAAAAGCCATGAATGAAATATTTGACCAGGCCCCAGGTGTGCGTATATATATCGACGACATACTCGTATGGGGGAGCACGAGGGAAGAGCATGATAGCCGCCTCCGTACGGTTCTGAATTTAGCAAGGAAGGCCGGCCTAACGTTTAATGCCGCAAAATGTAGATTCGGAGTGACTAAAATTGAGTTCTTGGGCGATGTGATCAGCCAACACGGAATAAGTCCGAACCCAACAATGACGTCAGCATTAAGCGAAATGCCTCAGCCAAGCGACAAAGCAGGCGTCCAAAGAATGTTGGGGGTCTTAAACTACTTCGGTAAATACATACCTCACTTGGCAGAAAGAACGCTACTGCGAAGCCTAATTAAGGACACGGTCTTTGAGTGGTCTCAAAACCATTGCAATGAGTGGCAAGCTATCTGCCGTATTCTAAGCAGTGCGCCACTGCTAGCCATATTTGATCCGACCCGAGAAACCAAAATCTCTTCTGACGCATCACGGAATGGGATCGGCTCCGCCCTACTTCAGCGGTATGGTGACAGTTGGCGGCCAGTAGCCTACGCTTCCCGGACAATGTCCGAGGCGGAACAAAGATACGCCCAAATAGAAAAAGAAACAATGGCTATAACATTTGGGTGCGAAAAATTTTTTCACTTCGTGTATGGCCGCAAATTTATCGTTGAAACCGACCACAGACCATTGCTAGCTATCGCGGCTAAAGCCATTGCAGACATGCCTCCAAGATTACAGCGTTTTTTCTTGCGCTTATTAAGATACGATTATGCCCTTCACTATGTCCCAGGGAAAGAACTGCTCCTGGCTGACATGCTATCCAGATCGTCGCCTCTCTCTCCCCGCAGCGTGGATAGCTTCACAGATGACGTCGACATACATGCAGTGGGCGTGGCTTCAGAATTGGTGAGCAAGAAAATGTTACAGACTAGCAGAAGCAACAGCCGCTGACCCAGACTTGCAAATTGTGTTGCGCTGCCTTAGGAACGGCAAAGAAATTAGTGGCGCGATGAAACCGGTTTCCCCTGAGTTATCAGAAGTACAAGGCATGGTGATGAAGGGATCAAAGGTTGTTATCCCAAAGCTCATGAGAGCTGAGATGCTCACTCGTATTCACGAAGGACACTTAGGCATAAATAAGTGCAAAGCAATTGCCCGACGCTTGCTGTTCTGGCCAGGACTGAGCGGGGACATCGAAAATTTAGTCAAGTCGTGCGCCGTTTGTCAGAAATACGCATATAAGCAGCCCAGTGAACCGATATTACCTCGACAGATCCCAGAACATGCCTGGTACCGTGTTGGGGTTGATCTCTTCATGTACGGCGCAGCCTCCTACTTATGTGTGTTTGATGCATTCTCAAATTTTCCGGAAGTAGAGAAACTAGCTGACACAACAACAAGAACTGTCATAAGTAAACTTAGTGCAGTTTTTGCACGATACGGAATTCCCATGGAAGTCTGCACCGATAACGGTCCGCAGTTCTCATCCCATGAATTTGCCCTGTTCGCATCCAGATACGACTTCAAACACGTGACGTCAAGTCCACGGTTCCCGCAATCCAATGGTCTCGCCGAGAAGGGTGTCCAAATCGTCAAAAGGATCATGAAGAAAACAAGTGAAACGAGGGAGGACTTCTGGCTGGGTCTACTCTCCTATCGTTCGGCCCCTCTTGACGACGGCCGCTCCCCAGGAGAACTGCTTCAGGGCAGAAGGTTACGTACGCGGCTGCCAGACTTCTGGGCGTGCCCCAGGAAACAAGCACTTAGGCGCCAACCTCGATAACTGGCAAGCAGGAAACCCCTACCCGAACTCCAGAAAGATGCAGTAGTAAGAGTACGGGGAGACACGTGGGACCGCAAGGCTCGAGTCATGGACCTGGTGGCGCCGAGGTCCTATCGCGTCGCTACAGAGGACAACCAAATACTCCGACGCAACCGGCAACACCTTCTAGCAACACGTGAGCTTTTCCACGCGGACTTGGGAGAAGATGAATCCGAGAGCGAGGAGGTTTTCCAGGCGACGATGCCTAGGAGGGCGTCGCCATCAGAATCAACCGCAACTACGCCATTTCAAGCAACGACAGCTGCTTCACAGTCAACAATGCTGCCCACGCAAGCGGTGCCAAGGCGATCCACCCGGCAAAGACAGCAACCCAATCGTCTGCATTACGGCCGGGATTTTAAACAAGTCTCGTATCTTACTCTGAACTTATAACATTATCCCGGGGGAAGATGTATCGTCAGGTCGCGCATGCGCTCCTGGAATGGCCCCTTCCGATCAGACTGATCAACGAAGCACGTGTCTGTTATCGGGCAGTCAACCAAAGCTATATATACCTGTAAGCATCCCCGAATAAAACACTTCTTGTTCTTGTTGCATCCATGCTGGTGGTCGTCACTGCGCACCGGAACAGGATCTGCATACTACTTCTTGCCAATTTAAGCACTTATTCTTGAAGTCTAAAATCAATGTTCTCCCAAATATTCAGCTACAATTTTTTTAGAAGAGCCGCCATTGCTATTGGAATTTAATATCAATGTAACGTATTTAACCCATGCTTAACGGTGGTGGAAGACATGGCTACGTCTAGCGTTTCTTTGTGCCATCAGAGACCTTTCGAGCACGTTCTGTGAGCCTCGACTCAAGCGAGATGTGCACATTTTGACGCAAGCTTGCCATGTCAGATATCGTCAAAATATGCGAAGCTGAATATTTAAAAAAAGAAAAAAGAAAAGAACAACGATGTTTGGAGGGGGGGGGGCACTAACGCCGCATGAAAAGTAATGAGACAAGCTGTCGGGGCTAATGGCACTAATACAGCGGATGTGAAAGGGCGAACAGGGATTGCGAACGTGATTAGAACACTACAGAGCACTTCTCAGGTTCGACCCTTCGGCTTGGCCGTGTTTTCCTCGGCTAAGCCCCTTGCAGGTACAAAAAAAAAGGACACCGGGAATGACGGGTTGTCTTCCACACGCATTTCTAAGTATATTTTTTTATGCGATTAGATCTTTTGACCTGAATTTCTTCGCGGAATATTACGTACTTAAAAAGTTCTCACAAACGGCCGGACATTAACTTCAATGAACATTTTCTTCCACCGAGTATATTTTCTCCGCCTGAGTATGTTTGTTTTGCTTTATTTCCGCGCAATAAAAAGTAATTCAATTTAACCCGGTACATCTGGATTATTCGCTATGTTGTAACAATGAGTATTTCTGACAGGACAGTAATTTGAGCAACAGCTTTCGTGTGTGATGGGGAGGAGGATGAAGCTTGCGTCAAACTTTATATTTTTTTTTGGAATGACACTGAGTTTGTTTGTTTAAATTTCTGTCGATTTGGTAGCAGGTTCTTATGCAGAAAATTTCAGTGCGGCAAATAAATACATAAGAGAAAATTGCACCTGTACAAAGATTGTCCCCATTATACATTTACTCAGTCGTCCTTATGCTTTTGTAAGTGCGCTCAAAGCAAGAGTCTCCATAGAGTGTTTGCTGAAGCGGTCTTATCGAATTGGCCGATGTCACAAAGGCGCATATATTTTTGCATTCATCCGAATGGGCTTTGGGATCTCTAGGGCGTCAGAGTTTTAGTCAGTACGAGCGGCCCTGTTTTGGTGAAAGTAAGTGCATGTTCTGCTAGTGCAGATGTTTAACAAGTGGCAGTAAGAGAAGGGCCAGTCAAGTAACCACAAAATATCAGAAAATATTTCGCCGACTGGTCTCTAGTAGGAAAAATTCACCTGTCTTGAAAGTAACAATGTATTGCAGGGCTCAACGTTTTGCGTTGCTTTAGTTAAGAATGCTCTAACTTGGCATGGGCAATACCTTAAATTTTTAAAATTGCCTCGGCATAATTTTTTTCTGCTGTCGAGTTTGCTATGAAAAGTTTGTATAGCGATTGGGATATTTTTGAAAAAGACTTGGTGAATGTCAATAGAAAGGCAATTGAACTTGGATATAGTGCTAGCTGCGATTTCTGCAAAAGCAAATTTTGTTGGTTGATTTTCTTTCTGGCGGTAGCAAAAAAAAATTAAAAAAGTATGACATTTTGCCTAAAGAACATAAGCGCTATGACCGATACCATAGGAGAAAGTGCCTAAAATAAAATTGAACTGCGCTTTCTTATCGTTTCTTGTTTCTCTCCAATGTTATGTAGTTAATGAAAACTGCCAAAGAATGTTGATTGGTGAATCGGACGGTACGGAAGAGATTATCAGATACTTGAAGATACGCTTGCCTTCTCTGTGGTTACATTCCCTTTTTCACGATTAATGAAATACTTGCCTTGTGGCAACGATAAATAACTGTGCCTCAGCAAAATGAAAACACTGTGGATATTCAACCTGAAGCAAAGCGGCCTAAAAACAACGAGTACCAGCAGCAGCGGGAGCGTTGGCGTACATTTTCTAGAGAAAGAAACCATTCTCTATGCAGGACGCAGCCCTGAATTAAAAATAGAGAAGAAAAAACAGCGAAAGAAGATTACAACCCGATGACACACTTCAACAAATAGGGCGTCGTAAATGTTCTTGCCCGAGTCCTGATTGGCCAAACCAGCTTTGCATTTATAGCTCACTGTGGCAGAAGAAAGGGAATAGAAAGTACGAAATTCGAATAGAGAAAAAAGGAATAGGCCGTAGCTACTGCCATGAGGTACTCACAAGGCGCTCCGTCAGGCAGCGTCATTCACCTGCACTTCCTACACTAGGCTTGACAGCTTTACGGAGCGAGGCGATGCTGATGCGCGCTTTGCACCTGTCTTCGCCACCGCCACAGCGGTCGATAACTCCTTTGCGCACCGGTGGGAAGAACACGGGAAGATACGTGTGACATTACCTGAGCGGTAAGACCCAGGGGCCATGTTGTCAATGTTGCGCGCACTGGGAAACGCATTTGTTCAGCGCTACCAATAATGGGATAAAAGATATCTACAGCAGACATTACGTCAAACACACAGATCAATAAATATGTATATCTTGTTACTAAGGGCTATGTAACAAAACAACGTGACCGAAAAGCATGAGCTGCATGGCATGGACAGCACTGCAGCTTAACTGGATGAGGTATTGGCACGAAAGATAAAACAAAAGAAGCGATGTGTAGCGTGCAACATGTTCCTCGAGAAGGCGGTGAAAAGCGCTTTCGTGAAGCGTGTCGTAACAAGAGAAGTGACGTACGCTTCTTTGCCTTGCGGCGAGCAAACACACGTGCCTATTATTCTTCGGCGTCGATGATGCCTTGGGCGTTTTGAACCATGTTTACGAATTTCTTTCTCCTCTTGCTGCTAGGCGCAAGCATTGGAAACATTGAGGGCTCTATTTATTGAATAACTTTCTTTTTCGCAGTCAGCTGAGGGGGGGTGCTAATGTCTAGAACCGCCTTAAAAGCTCACTTAATTTCTCCGTATTTTTTAGCAAGTAACTCAAAAGAGAGAAATAAAATTCAATGGAAGCTCTTCTCAAGATAAAGCAGCCGCTAGCCACGTGCTCAACGCAAAATATATGTAGCAGGCACATAGCAAAAAACCTTATGTCTTTTTATTTCAATTGTCGCTCGCTTTGTTTCTATATAATGTCACAGGTAATTTAAAAGCAACAACGTTTCCTTACGATATTCCACTGCATATTTTACTCGAAAGTTCTTTTTTCCTCTGATTCTGTACTGGTTAGAGGCTAGAGGGATGTAGATGCCAGACTTCGAACACGTAGAATGAAATATAACCATAAGAATGAAATTTAAAAACAAAATGCGGCAAACTTTCCGTACAGGTGACGCTGGAAGTTGTGCAGGACTGATAAATGTTTGCTCGGGTTGGTTTCTTTATTTTTGCATTTGTATACTAAAACACGTTCGAGAACGAAAGTAAATAATCCTTTGTTGAACGTTCGGGATATCACTGCTTGCACAGTTCCTTTTTGTAGTTTTTGTTTGTTTATGTCTTCTCTTCCTTCCTTTTAACCGTGCCATATGTGTGTACATGCCATTGGTAAACAAGCCCACTCCTATGCTATTAGGAAGCACTGCTTTTCATTTTTATTTTATTGCGCGGAAAACGAGTGTTTGTTTAGGGGGTCACACTGTGCACAACACAAACCACTGACTTTCTAAATATGTGTTGGTTTTGCACTGCGAACCGCCACTAGAAATGCATTATATACATAGATGGTCCGACTGTGTTACCTCAACTAACTTGTTCAGATCATTGCTCCTCTCTAACTGCCATTGGTAATGGTTGGCTTTGTAGGTAGAATAGCAACGTCTAACGTTGAAAGGAAGACGCACAGGTCGGCATTCATTTCATTTTTACAAACCATGTAAGATTCCACAGGCTACACTTAAAAAAATATTTTCATCAGTGTAAGGCTACAAAAAGAAAAAAAAAGAAAAAATGCTCCCTAACTGTTGTAAAAGAACGCGTGCTCACCATTCAGGCCTGTTTCTAAAGACCGGCTGGTAAAATTAATTTAATTAATATATGGGGTTTTACGTGCCAAAACCACTTTCTGATTATGAGGCACGCCGTAGTGGGGGACTCCGGAAATTTGGACCACCTGGGGTTCTTTAACGTGCACCTAAATCTAAGTACACGCGTGTTTTCGCATTTCACCCCCATCGAAATGCGGCCGCCGTGGCCGGGATTCGATCCCGCGACCTCGTGGGCCGGTAAAATGACGCTGCTAAAAACAGACAGAGAAGTCATAAGCGAAAGGCAGGGAGGTTAACAAGGCGGAGTCCGGTGGGCTACCTTACATTGTGGAAGAGGGAAAAGGGACAGAAAGATCATAAGAAAAAGAGAAGTTCGCACTTTGCACTGGAACGCACGCAATCAAGTGTTCAGCGCTCTGTAAATGACAAGCGGCTATAGAGGCTGGTGAATTTCAAGGAGCGCTTGTTTGGCTTTATACATCGCAGACGCATGAGGCCACGGTCCCATAATCTCTGTTGTGAAAGGCCTCCCATCTAAGTGGAGTAAAGCTGTCTTAAGGGCTATCGTTTAGCCTTCGTTTTTTTTTTGCAGTCACACAGAAGATGCTTTATCGCATATTCTGCGCCACGTGTCAAGCGATTGGCGTGATCCGCCATTCCAATTAGGAATGAACAGGCATTCGTAAGAGAAACTCCTAGTCGTAGGCGGCGCAGTAACGTCTTTCCGTCGAGCAAAACGGGCTTAATATTTGTAATTTGTTATGTCGGTCCATAGCTTATAGGCGCCCGTCGAGGAACTCTAGCGTATTCCATTTTCTTAGAGTGATAATATGGGCAAAAGAACCGAGGTGCCACACCGCATCCGTTTCTGACAATGAGATCAGGGTGCTTTCTCATCTGTCGTAACGGGAAAAGAAATGGAGAAGGCAGTAGCTCCAAGGAAAACATGGAAACTGCAAACGATGCTAGCACTTTACGTTGATCTACTCAGTGTCTTCTTGTTTTCAGCAATAAGTCCCATTTCCATCAGAGCGTTTCTGCATATTTTTCTTGATGCCTACGGCGCCCACCCGCGTGCTTCTCAAAGAACGCAGTGCTAAGAGAAATATATGGCATGCTGAAGGCCTAGAGTGAGGAACTATCGCATTGCGTTCTCAAATGACTTGCACGCTAAAAAGACGAAGTTATGCAGGAACGAAGCTAGGACGCAGTCGAGTGCTGTCCTCTTGCTCTCTCTTCACCTCAGTTCTAGCCCGAATCGCTAATAATGAATGCCTTGCAATGCCCGTACCTTGCTAAGACAGCCAATTTCCGTCAAGTGCCTCGTATCAGTGAGCATTTGAAAACGCCAACGCACGCTTTTAATTCATTTAGCTAGATATCATTTCGTTGGCAATTGACAGGTCAAGCCACTAAACATTTTTGTTTTGCTGCTTCTGATTTTCACACCAAGTGGAATTGGGAATAACGGAAGTCAGCCCCGAGACAATGACTGCTATGAGGCAACGAATTTTGTACATAATCATACCTTAGGCTTGCACCCACGCTTTGCAGTTATAGTCGTTTCTCCTCGTGAATACAGGAAGAATTTTGAAGTGTCTGTATGCACCGTCGCCGTGAGACATCAACTAATCGTGCTTACATTCTGCAGGATGAACTACGAGGATTATTCATTAGTATTGGCACCCCCACGATTTATACTACCGGCGACTTTACGTTGGGGACTTGCATAACCGGGAAAGGGAACGAAAGGTACCACTGAACTTGCAAGGTTGCAAATCAGCGGTTCTCCGGTTTCATCAACCACATGCATCTAATGGACTTCCATAAACAAGCGAAAATCATCTAACCATGGCGCGTTTCTCTTTGTAATCCTGCTGATCCTGCCATACCATATGACACTCTGCAGGGAATATCTGACTGCACGCAGAAACAGCAAATGCGTGTGAATTACATTTCGTTCAAATGTCGGTCTGGTTAAGCGTTACTGGAAAACATTCTACGTTTTGAGTAGGACTTGTTGCTGGGCGAGTTGGTTTGGATCTAATGAATAGATTGTTGCGCCAAAAAAGGAAAATAAAGACTTGGGATGGAAGAGTACGAAACGTCAGCGCTCAATCTGTCGTTTCATACTCTTCCTTCCCAAGTCTTCATTTTCCTTTTTTGGTGCAACAATGTATTCATTCTACGTTTTGTTGGGAAGCAGTCGTTAAACTGCAACAGGATTATGGTGATAGTTATATGACTAGTCCCTTTATCTGCAATAGTAACTCAGGATTACGATTGCTCACTCGCATAAGCACCATACATTACGACGATGTCCGTGCTTGCATTCTAATTATCTCGATCGCACCTGTTGTGATTTAGTCCCGCATTGTTAGCAGCTTACTTAGCTATTTTTCATCAGGGCTTCCCTATTCCTCACTTTATTCCACGTGGTGAACAGAAGCTGGTTGCAGAAGAAAAAGAGGCTGCAAAAATAGTCTACGTCTCCCTACTGTTAAATTGAATATGTTCGCTTCACTTAACGAATCTGTTATGGCAGCTCCCATTCACCTATCATTTTATTCAGCATCCACGATGCTATGAAGCACAAAAGTAGAGGAATACCGGACTAAGCACATCATTTGTTACCCCTAACGATCTGATGTTATAATTTAATAATGATACAAAAATGCTCATTTTATGACAGTTTGATCGATACAAATGACGATATGCAGGAATAAAAGCTACCCATGTCATTCGGAAGATATTGATTCATTATCACCAATTACTCAATTCCAGTGTCTTTGAATGATCCTATTTCAATCGTCGTTTAAATGAATTTTCATTTGATATCCATGGCGTTACAGCGATTAAATCAACAATAACACTGAACTGAGCATACTAAAGAACTTGTGCTCGCTAGTGACTAGGCCTTGCCAGTTGGGTGTGCCATCAAGTTAATTGCTAATTTCATGATAATTTGAATGGTGTCAATGATGAAGTATTCGATTGAAGGCTACTGAGAACGGGAGTCGAAAAGCTATTCATATTACCTAGTGACCAAGGCCTACCAGTGCCTAGGGATCATCTCTGAATCACTTATTGGTGTTACGGTTGATACCCATGACGACATGGTACCTGCATCACTAACTCTCTTAGCCACCTAATGCTGATATTTCCTCACCCTTCTGTGCAAGAATTTCTGCATTCTAAATTGCTCTCAAGACAACAAAAGGAAGTGTGTCCAAATGTTATCATTAGTAACGTGAGAGGAACGCTATTGGTCTCGCACTTTGCCCTTTCATTTGGAAATAAAATGTAAGACCCTAACATTTTCACAAAATTTTACTTCTTTTGAAATTCAAAGGCTCTTGACTTCATTATGCTTGGATTTAATTCACAAGCATTTGGGTTGATTCGGTTGACGTTTCGACTAAATTCAGTGGTGTTTAGATTAAATTGAGTGGCGCTTGGAATAAAGTGATTGGCAGTTGGATGAACTTGAATGTCGCTTGAATTAAATTAAATGGCACACAGAACAAATTAGGCGCGAAAATCTGCAGTGCGTGCGTCATTGCATACGTCCCATTGCAGGTGGGCAAGCGAGTGCGTTGAGACGGTGGTTGAGACGCTTAGAGCATTTTGATTTGGCCTTACCGAGACGCTGTTAAAACGTTGGCGACAGCTTGGGCCAACAAGGGACGTGCGCAAAAAGCACTTCACCAATTGAACTATAATGCTTTCGCATATCCACACGTAAGCAATCTTTTGCGTGTCTGGCGAAATAAAAAAAAATATTTTTAGAGAAGTACTTGGTTCAAAATTATGAGGTTACAATAGTCACGAAGCCGTTTGAAGCCAGAAGGACGAAGTTTAGGCAAAGATATGTATTAACCATCATTCTCCTACTGGCTGACGAAACATCGCGTCAGAGCTTCGTGCGCCCACAAGTAGGTGGCGGTAAGCGTAGCAAAAATGTGCGTTCACAGAAATTCACCTATTCAAGCCTAGATGACGCTGGTGGTTTTTTGGGACACGAAACAGAACGACGAATGGAACGGGCCAGAAAATTACCACCGGTAGCTAGCGAAAAAATGCTACCCATTAAAAAGAAAATGCATTCCGACATATATAAAATGTTTATGCCACAGCTACATGAAAGTTTCCATGTTATATTTTCTAAGCAACGAATGTGACAGAAATGTTTCGTATCCAGTGGAAACTGCATCTTTCTGGTAAGTTACACAAATATTGGGCAAAACATCACACTTCCCTAAGCAGACTGCGGCAAATCTCTTCTGTATGCTGCAGAGGCAAGGTAAATATGACTTATAATAATACAAGCACCTCTGCATGTCAGTTGGCTCAATAAATTAGTCAGTCATCAACATGCGAGATAATTTATTTGAATGAAGCCAGAGAGGTCGGCCTGAGCTAACGCACACTAACCTGCTACTTGTCATCAACAGGCCATCCTCTACTAGACCACTACTGGTCATCAACAGGCAGAATACGAAACACGCCGGCTAACAGCTATTCGCCATAGGGGATAAGATTGCGGCTTTCTAGCGTCCAAAATAAGGTTGCGTGATCTAATGTCATGTTCAAACTCAGTGCTACTAGTAACATAAAAAAATAGGTAGTTTTCACCTGAAAGACGAAGCATTGACAGTGATAAAAATGTTTACCGTGACTTCTTAACTCCTCGGATGCTATTCTAATTACACATGGATCCAATGTGTTGGCACGACGCAGCACACTAGGAATCTTCTGCTTGGCAGAAGGAACAGCCTCTCCGCATGTACCAGGCGTCTTACAACTCTGGTGTAATGAACAACGCCATCAGAGGCATTGAAGGTATTGTACCTCGATGGTGGATCAGAATACACCGACCATAAACTAACGGTGTTAGTCCGCGCCCAGAGAGACATTCGGTGTAACCCTTCTGACGATGACTGCTGACGAATATGCGCTTGAGTAAATAGAGCTACACAACGTATTGCCACCCTCGGAACGAGTAATGTGTGGGGCATGCACCGCAATGAGACACTCGGCGCCATCTACTGGCGCCACCAGGAAGCCTGCGGGTGGTTTCCAAGATGCATAGCGTGCCGGCGTCTGTACATATGCTGAGAAATGCATCATGCGGCAAGCGGGCTCCTTTTACGTGTTTCTTTCTGGGCACGCTGCGCCATCTGTTGAAAAACAAACGCGTTTCCTTTGAGACAACAAGCGTGGTGTGCAGCTGTTTGCGAAGCAGGAGAATTGTATCGTCCTTTTCCATACACCCTTTGGCACACACTCACTTACCCAAGTCGACAAAATGTACATCTAAGAGCGGCACGTACCCCATGCATTGATGGCGCAGAACGATAAAGCGTGTGTAGTGAAAGACGTTCGCTCAAAAGCAACACGTTTTCATTGCTTTTGTGGCGCAGCCTGATAAAGTGCCGGGTTTCTTTCCTTAAGGAACCCTTGGGACGTAGGTGCGATTCCGCCTAGCGTCCATTAGCATCACGAAGAAACTCATTTGTTCCCTGCACAATTCATTACACCATAAGCACTTCATCCCACTGCATGCCAATACAGAACTGCGACAACACCCTTTAATACTATCGGTTGCACATCATCACAACGGAACGCCTGCTCTTCGAGCGCACACTCTCGCCGACACCGCTTGCGAAACATCAGAAGCGGAAATGCCTTATGACAACTCAATCTTCACAGCAACCAACTATTGACGTGGCCAATCCTAAAGAGGGCATGAAAAGCCTTAAGGAGCACATAGCCAGAGGAAACGCGGATGCAGTCACACTGAAGAAAAAAAAATATCGAGGCTATGAAGGAAGACCTTCATAGCCAGCGACAAGCTCTCAACCAGGACATCACCAACGTAATTCATGGAGCCATCTGCGGCCGTCAGGTGGGCAAGGACAAAACAAATAAAAGCCTCAGCTCAACTCGGTCCCCGAAAATCTGCTCAATATGCTGGCTGAATTTTCTAGCCATCACAACGCTTCAACACCAGATGTCATAGCACTTCAAAAAGCACCACAGTACTTATACTCTAAAGATTTCCCACCAACGGACACTCCAGGGAGTGCCACGTAGTTCTCCTCGGCGGAAAACTCGTAGCAATGCCGCTCTACACCCACGAGTAGAACGCCATAAACCGCATCCTCCTAAAGCTCCATTTAGAGGATGCGACTCGTGTTCCTCAGGGTTTGCCTGTTGCAATATAGGAAAACATTTTCTTGCTTTTTCATTACTATTTGACGTCATTGTTTTTTCTAACACACCTTCTGCCTCTGCCGTTGGTTGCGGGCATAAGAAATAGTTTACGAAAGATGAACCCGTCTCTATTTCGTGTAGCGCAGTAGCTTAGCATTCTATCCCACTCAGACTCAGTCGAATATGGAACTCTCGTGAAAAATAAAGGAATGTAGCTCATTTGCATATGATAAGTATGCATTTGCTTGCAAAAGTGGACTTAATATACTACCACAGTTACGTAGGTAAGTGAAGCACGTGTTCTCATAAATGGCGTTGGCCGCATTTCTTAATGTAGCAAAAGAGGCGCAAGTCGCCTGCCTTGTAGATACTGCTCTTCCTTCTCAAATAGGCACACTATTTGGTGCATAAGTGAAGCAATGTAGTAATGCACGATTTCAGAAAGCCGTACTGTGAGTAAGAAGAGACAGGAAATGTGGCGCGAAAAAGTGATGTGAAGAGAGCCCTGTCGAAACGGCATGCCTTCTCATGCACACGGATGCGCAATACCCAAGAAGCACGGCCACTCTCCCTCTTCTGCATCGCTAAGCAATGCGTCGGCACGAAAGAAATCTGTGCAGGCTGTCGCAGGGTCTGCTACTGCACAAGTGAGTGAGCCAATCATCCGGTCACTGAGTTCTCGGGACACGTCGGGAACGGTTGGCTTGGTTCGTAGTTTCGAAGTGACGTGGACACTATCAGCGAGCTTTTTCTTGATAATATATTTTCGGACATGGCAACGTGCAAGGCAGGCAACAGTGAGACGCTGGAGAGAGGCATGTAGAGGCAACTCGAGAGAAGTGTCGTACATAGCGCATAGAGGAAAGCAAAAGACGAGAAGAGACAGCGGTTAAATGACAGTCTTGGAATCGAGACGTAAGTGCTTCCGAAGAGGTATATCATCAAAAAATTTGTGTGGATGCAAAGAAAGTAGAACTGAGAGCTAAGATGATGAAGAAAAGAAAAAAAAAGACAGTTATATGAAGTGAGGCCTTGACTCTTGTAACGAAGGGCACGATAAAAAGGGTTGACGTAACGTGGCATCGGCAACGCCGTAGTAACGGTATACATCGGTAGGTAACCCATGGAAGAACATGTCACGAGAATGGTGGCGTGGAAAGGGGGCATCAAGGACGCCCTCTTCCGAAGCCTGTCAGTGCCACTCTGCTACCACGTGCCCTGTCACACGAGATAGGTGAGCATCAACGCTTGACCCGATTTGAACCCGGTCTTCAGTAAGCAGTCAGTCGGCAGTGCCCTTGAACACGCTCGCGAATACCAACAGACGAGCACACAGGCTCACCTATGTACGCACGTTTAGCGTATGGATAGCCATGTAACTGCTGAAGCCGCTGGCAGCTACATTCATTAGTGGATAAGCATACCGCGTCTGCCACTAGAGGAGGCACTGCGTCGTTTTTACAGACTGAGGCACGGCACAGTTGCCTGCGCTTCTTTGACACCGCGTCTGTTGTCCTAATGCAAGTAGGACGCATCTCTCTTCACCGAGTGTTGTTTATTTAGGTACGCTCATTCCTTACTTTCCGTCATCTTTAATGTCCTGTTGCCTTCGTTGTCGTTAATATCGCGAAGCGTTGGCGGTGAAAGAGAGGGAGGTATGCAACATTTCATGTTCGTTTTGCAGCACCTAGTTTTCTGTCATAGTGTGTGAAGCCTTCTTGCAGAAGCGTGCTTCGGCGCGCACCATCATTAATGATGGAAATGAAGAGCCTCGCAAGGTGAGAAGAGCAAAAAAAAAAAAAAAACACTGACATGAAGTGAGCGAAAACTTATCACGTTGTCACTCGACCGAGCAGCCTGGCTCCTACATCGAATCTGCGTCTTTTGGTAGGCGGAGGCGAGAAGCTGCGTCTTTTGTATAAGGCGCAGACGACGCCAATACACGTAGCTCTTACCCCTCCCCCCCCCTCCCCTATCCCTTCCTCGGCTTCCCCGATCATTCGCGGACACTGCGCAGGTCTGCTTTCCCACCTACAAATACGTGCGAAAATTTCAACATGTAACATTGGAGCGATTTGACTGCCGAACGTTTAAGAATGGTGTCGACCTATGACGAGCAGACCGACTTATAAAGCTTTGTGAAGTTTGAATACTATTACCGTAAGATGGCATATAGTGGCACGATCACGGAAAAAACAAGATGAAAAGAAAATATCCGGATCAAATTGGCCGAACGCCGTTATGCAGGGATCCAAATCTGGCGAGATTATAAGAGAGTTGAGAAACTTAGGCGTAAGTAATACAATATGAAGAGCTGTAGAGGGTGAAAAGAAGGCCCAAGTCTTAGCCCCACTTGATGTACAGACGAAAACTTTCATGTAAAGAGCCACAAAGTTGAAGGAGAAAGAAATGCACACGAAGTACAAAATAATAAAACCCGCAGAGTTTGAGGGAGATGAGGTGACTAAACAAGCGGTGTCAACGCTGAGTGCAGTGTCGCCATTTTGTGATTTCGGCAAGAATCCTCTCGAGCGACGAGCCGCCAGGCGCCTCCAATAAATAGGTCCCATTTCAGGAAATTGTAGGTTACCAAGGGTAAACGTTACAAAAGAAAAAGACAAAGATGAAATGAAGTGAAAGTGAAGGGAATGGTGTAGATACAAGGTTTATGTGTCCTTAAAACACACCGAAGAAAGAAACTTGTTAGTTCGCTAAGGAATAGGACCAGTTATAAAATTGGAAAAGAACAACATTTAGATAAAAAGTGCTAGTCAAGAAGCCACCAGTTATTTTCACGGATGCAATTCAGGGAAGTGTGAGGTCTCAGAGCTAGGAGACAATGATGCCCGCGAACTGCGTCAATGAAATGAAATCACGTCACGACAGAAAAGGTTGTGTGGTCAGCCAATATTTACGTTGAGACAATTGCTTTCAGGTACTCTACTCAAGCTGAAGAGGACGAGGGCTTTGATCGAAATATTTGTAGCGAAATCGAGAATATAAATTATCGAACGTCATCAGATTCAATTGAAAGGTGGTTACTCTAATTTCCTTTCGCTCTTCAATGTGGAGTTTTGAGCTTGACAGAAAACAGCGGCCATTAGTAGCTGAATTAAAACACCTAATGATCTGAGCCTCTCAAATAACTGCAAGATTATGCGTAACGGTACGCGCAGAGCTTTGTGCTTAAATGACAAGTCTTTTAGTGCTGCTGCAATAAATACAGTGCCATGTGATGCAACTATGCAGTACAACTAACGTGTTGTCATTCACAGTGGCTTAGTTTATTTGAACTCATTAAGTGTTTGCATTTCTTTCAGAATTAAAAAAAAATAAAACCGAGACGTATATATATGCCAACATATGTTGGTGCTGAGCGTGCAGTGAACATTACTTTAACGTCGTTGTGCAGGGATGCAGAAGACTTTATAACCAGTGCAACATTCGCACCAAATGCGGTATTAATTAGGTTGTGCAACAATTTTCGCAGAGTAGGCTGAACGCCAGCGAAACATTCATAAAAAGAATCAAGGAAGTGCCTGAAATACAGATTGCTTTGCTGAGTGGCAGGGCCCCATTAAATGATAGCGTGAGCTTTTTTCAACGAAAAAGAAATGTTCGACGGACTTCGTACAGAAATGCGTAGTAAGTAGTAAAGAACCTTGCGTTCACTTTCACAAGAAACTATGCGACAACCACCAGACGCGTCGACCCCTACGGGTAAGCGCGTTGTCGGCACTCTGCTAAGACCGCCTACTTGGCATTGTCTTCAGAATTCTCTATCTCCAACCGATACTACATTGAATCTATGTGAGACTTACAACGCATAATATCCTTTTGTCAATGTTACAACCGAATGGAATATTGTACCTGAAGAGGAACGTGAGAAAATGTTCCAAAAGCCAGGGGAACTCATGTTTCAAAGTGTTGTTTACACTGGCTTTACTCAACAAAGTATAACAAAAACATAGACGTTTCGCCATCAAGGAACATCTAAGAGATGCTACGAAAGCCACCCATGCTACACGTGCCAAGACAGAATTGGTTGATCATTGTTTATCAAAGGGACACATGTTTGATTTTAACAATGTAACCACACTAGCACGGGAACACCGATGGGGCCCAAGAAAGTTCGTAGAATCATGGTTCATCCGTCGTAATCAATCTTCATGTAACTCTAACCGTGGCCCCCTGCCGGATGTTTACGGCACTTTCATAGATAAATAGGATGTATTTCTCATTTGTTGCCATTGTGTACTGACGATGCCACCCGCATAGGTGGCGAAACGTCTATGTTTTTGTTATACTTTGTTGAGTAAAGCCAGTGTAAACAACACTTTGAAGCCTGAAGAGGAACGTTTGGCTAAAGCCACACTCTGCAGCTGAATTTTAAAGCAGCACTAAATTGAGAGGGTTTGTTTAAAAGTAAAGGCAACAAACGAAAGGCGGATAAGAAAGAGACGAAAGAAGACAAGGAACCGAAGGGGAGAAGGGGAGGGTCGCGATATTAAAAATGTTTCTTCTTCATGCAAGCAAGCTGCTTGCGCACGTCTTCGAATGTTTAGTGAGACCGACACCCGCCTAAAAAAGTCTGGACTTCCTGCGTTTAATATTAGGCCAGCAGTCACGTCTCTTATTCTAAATATGGGTGAAATTCCAACTTGTTTTCTTCAAGTACGTGTGCTTCGAAGGAACCTTGCTCGTTCTCATGGTAGATACATGCTGAGTGCAGGTCACTGAAGGTTTCCTTTACGCAATGACGTACAAAAGCAGAAAATTGACTTGAGACAACAATAAAAAAATCATGAAGATCGATATCACATCTTAGAATTTTTGCGAAGCGAAGCTTCCGTGAAAAGGGTTAATCAAATGCTATATTTTCCCATTCTATTATTGCGTCTTTGGCGTAAATGAAACTGACGTACGCGCTTGCATTCTCGCATGCCGATGCTAGCGATGTGACATACGTGGTGGTCACCTCAAAGAACAAGTTGGAGTTGGCACGATCGAAGCATTTGTACGATTGTGGCCTAAGGATTAGAACACCTTGCGGCTGTGCTGAGGGACCAATGTTGGATACCATCATTGGGCACATACTTAATGCTTTCTTTTCAAAGTGTGAGCTATTCGGCAAGGCTGAAGCTGACGGCCGGGAAAGTGCAGTAGGGTTCGCGAAGAAAGCTTTGCTTTATTACTTTTCGTCGTCATCATCATCAGGCTACGGTGGTTGTTTACCAAGGGATTTCGCAGTGGGAGCTGCAGCAGGTCCAGCGCTGGGAACGTGACGTCATCCTTTAGTTACGTTGGTTTCGGTACCATCGGATCTTAACGCGACACACCGGATTTTCCGCTTCACGGGGTATATAGTGCTTTCCAATTAAGAGCACGAAAGAAGCGGGCTGCCATGTGCTATGCTAAGGGGTGTGATGCCGGTCTACTCTTCAAAACATAGGGGATAAACTCATAGAAATGCAATATAGGTAGAAGGTAAGGCATAAGATCAAGTGGAATGAGATGACACATTACCGAGACAGAAAGGCCGATACTGAGGTATTACGCGCTGAAACCTTAATTGCATTATGAGGCACGCGGTAGAGAGGACTCCGGAATAATTTTTCCACCTGCGGTTCTTTAACGTGCACCTAATGCATGGTACGCGGAAGTTTTTGAATTTTGCTCTAAGCAAAATGTTGCCGCCAGACTTGGACTTTATCCTGCGAGCTGATGCTTACAGCACAACGCGGTGGCCTCTTTCTCACCACGGCAGCTGACAGAGACTAAAATAAAACAAGAAAAAAAAGTCACAGTTTCGCCCGAAAGACCAAGCATCGGTTGCGATAGAAAATTAATAGACAGCTACACAAAGTAAGAATGGCAGTTTTGTCGCTTACTAGCTGAATTCACTCACTAAATAAGTTAAAAAGTGTGGTGTCGGCACGCACAGTCAAATTTGAACACCTCACACTCCATGAGCGCGGACATGCGCTGTCAATGCGCTGGCGTGAGGAAGCGTGGCAGAAGCCGCGAGCGAAGTCACTTTCGTGCTGGCTAACGCTTCAACGCAAACTGAGCGCCGAGAACGCAGCATGCACAGAGGTACGAGTCGTTGACGCCCCTAAATTCTGCCGCGTAGAAGCGAGGGACGTCACCTTCGTGCTGTTTACCACTTAAAGGCTAACTGAGCACCGACAACGCAGCACGCACAAAGGTATGAGCGGTCGAAGCACCCAGACTGCGCCCTCAACGCAGATCGCGTTCAAGATATGGCGTGCGTAGCAGCGGAATGCGCAGTTGCTGCCGCAGAACAACGCCGCCCTCCCACCATAACATAGCGCACGACGGAAGACGGCACGCTTTCTTCCCGCTTTCCTCCCTTGCGCGTGCGAGACTGAGTCGAAAATGTCAACTCTCCTCGCAGGCATTAATTCGCACATACAGCATATGGCGTCCGGCAAAAGCGTTATGGTCCTTGGACATCATACGGAACATCGTGGAGACGCCGACGGCAAAATGCGCCTGGAGTGTCCATGTAGTTTTTATCGCAATAAATAGGATATATGTGGGGAAGAGAAGGTAACGAACACGCCATGTTTAGCTAAATTGTTAATTACGCCCTTATCGCTGATTCTTCATATTCTGCCACTAATTACTGGTTGTCTTGTTACGATGGTATTTATTATTTTATTACACAGGTGCTAACATTTGTTATGGATAAGTGCAGTTACATCTTGTGTCTTTTAGCATAAACTGATGTACATTTCTAGAATTTCTTCTTCTTGGGAGGCAGAAATTAAGCGTAGCGCAACCTTGAATTCAATAGTCACAATGTTTTTTTTTGGTTTATCTAGTTCCACAAATTCTCTGAAGAGAAGTTACGAAATTATATTTACGGAACCGCGCGACCCCTTGCACGTATCGTCATATAAACGGTAGTTTTATTAAACACATCAAACGTTCCGCAGAGTTATAGAAATGAACTCTTCAGAGAATTTACAACTTCACTATATTACGTGGAAATATTCCGGATGCCAACCCCATAGCTGTTTCTGGCCACACCTGCATCGGTTTGCGGATAATTATACGTTCTTTGCTCACTGTTTTTTCTGGATCGATCAGCTTTAGGCAAGAACAAGTATTCCCATAAGTGCTGGCATAAGTGCTGGGAAGAAGAAGAAGTCCCTCCGAGTGGCCGCTGCTTCTTCGGTGAGATATTATTTTCTGTTTTCTTCGAAGAATCAGTGCTGTGTTGAGACTTCACTGTTGTCCAGGGAGAACAGACATCCCGTGGGATTCCTGTGTGCTACAGATCACGCACAATATCGCGTGATTTGGCTGCGCTCCGCAGCGCATCTACGCCTACCACGGCGGTAGGCAGCAAAGAACACCGGCACGAGCCATATGTCCGACAGCGCGTTCCTAGGCGCATGAGTGCCGCAGAATCGACGCCGCATTCGGAAGTGCCACAACAAGCGCCCAATGTCATCAAGCCGGCGACGCTAGTTTTCAACGCCACCCTACCTACCAGCGTACCTTCAGTGAATATGGCTGAGACCAGCGAAAGCGAAGCCAAGAAACCACGGGTTGACGACGACAGAACATCTACCTATGATCTAAGTGACGATGAAGATATTGACTGCGATGAAACGCCGTTCTCCTTGGTAACGTATAAAAAGAAGCGGCCTGAGGGAATTCCAGTTGTCTTTCGACCATCACAGGAAGGACGCAACTTCTGGCAAGTGAATCCAAACCGCGCTGCGTCGGAAATTGTCTCTGTGGCAAAAGAAAAAGTGCAGTCTTTCCGCGTGAATAGAGATGGAAGTTTCTCTGTCAACGTCACTTCAGTCTCATCTGCAAGACATCTACTGTCGATGAGCGAAGTTGCTGGTTTGGAAGTCAAGCCATTCATTCCGGCGTCTTATACCAAGAATGTTGGCAAGATACGTCATGTGCCAATTGAGTATACAGAAGAACAACTGGTTGACTTCCTGAAGGATTTTGGAGTGACATCTGCCCGTCGTCAGGCACGCTACAATCGCCAAGAAGACGGAGCGGTAGAATCACGCCCTCTGAGAACCGTCATCCTCCATTTCAGAGAAGACAAACCAATGCCGCAACGAGTGCATTTAGGTTTCACGAGCCACCCCGTAGAAGAATATCATGGCCCTGCTCTAAGATGCTACAACTGCCAGAGATTTGGACATCTATCGAAGAACTGCCGCAGTCAGCGTCGCTGCAAGATATGCTCAGAAGACCACAACCATTCAGAGTGCAAGTCTGTGTGTCAGCCAAAGTGTGCCAACTGTGGCGGAAACCATACAGCTTCCTACTCCGGGTGCCCTCAGAGCAGAGCTGCCTCAAGGTTACGCAGACATGAGTTAAAATATGGAAGGCTGCCTCCTCGTAATGCGCCCCCACCCAACCTTGATGCTGTAAGATGTGCGCCTCCAACTCCTAACAAAGAAAAAGAGCAAGGGGTCCATATGAGCTATTCTGCAGCCCTAAAGCACTCAGGTCGACAACGTTCTGACAGCGAGCGGCATGATCCACCTTCAGAGAATGCTACTCACCTTGCCCAAGCTTCGAGTGAAATTCGCCGACCTTCTCAGCAACGCCCTCAACCATCGACACAGCAACCTCAGTTAACATCTGAGCGACTACCTCAGCATTCGCCTCAACCAAAACAGTCATCCCAGCGACCATCTCAGTCAATTCTTCAGCGACCTGCTTCGAGCGCGCATGGAGCTTCAGCGTCGTTTGGTGATTACGCGTCTTTACCCGTAGCCCAGATGATCCTGCCCATGCTATTCACAGCTCTGCGTGCAATTCTAAGTGCCATTCCACAAGCAAACAACCTACCAGAGGTAAAAGCACTGCTTTCTATGGAACCGTTGGTGCTTCCACAACCACCAACAGCCCCACGGCAGGCTTACGATGAATAATCGTTACAACAATGTTTTCGTATTTCAGTGGAATGCTAATAGCCTTCGAAACAAGTCAGCTGATTTTCGCAAACTACTAGCCCAACATAACTTTCCTGTTTTATGTATACAGGAGGCAGGCGTAAGAGATGACTTTCGTCTTTCAAACTATGTTATATATAAATCATCGCGCATCGCTGGAAGTAGCAGAGCGATGTTATGTGTGAGAAAGGACCTGCCGTCCTATTTAATACAGTCGAGCGATTTAAACATACCGGAGTTCGTAGCATGCAAGATATCTTTCAGAAATACAAGTATCACAGTGATCAGTCTTTATCTACAATGTGCTAGCAAAATATCAGTAGACAGCTTGGTGAATGTGTTTGATATCGCAAACTCACATGTGCTGGTTTGTGGGGACTTCAACGCACATAACGTCATCTGGGGCAGTGAATATAACGATTCCCGTGGAAGCATAATAGAGTCTGCTGCAGAAAAAAGTAATCTTATCGTGTTAAATGACAACTCTCCAACGTTCTTGCGGGGGTTTCGTTACTCAAGCTGTATAGACGTCACGCTCTGCTCACAAGACCTTCTTGATGGCGTTGAATGGTCAACGGACATAGAAACGCATGGTAGTGATCATTTTCCGATCCTGGTAAAACATCGCCTCATACGGACGGAGGGGACCCGGCGCTGCTCAAAATATACTAATTGGCAAAGTTTTCGTCACCACTTGAGTAACTCATTGGGCGAAAATCCAAGCTTTCAAAGTTTTGCAAATATCTTGTGTGAGTCTTACGAGATCTGCACAAAGCAAGTCACCGTTCCAAATGAATACGCTGCAGTCGACGGGGAATATGAATATCTAAGAGCAATTAGAAGACGAGCAGAACGGGCTTACCGCCGCAGTGGAAAGCTGGATGACTACAAAATGGCACAGAAAGTTCGGTCAACTTTACGCAGACGCTTACAAAAATTAGGTACGAGAAGGTGGCGAGAATACTGCGCGTCGTTGTCTCCCTTTACTCCAGTTCCCAGAATATGGTCAGTTGTCCGATCTTTTACTGCTCCAGTTACCCAGAGCCATCCCTTCCGAGCCCTTGCCGTAGCTCGAAGCACTCCGGAAACATCTGTTGCTGACGAATTCTGCCAACTTATATCCAGACCAGGAATTCCGTTCACTTGCCTACAATTTACAAGTTCGATAACACTAGCAGAACAGAAAGTTCGTGCGTGCTTTATGTCCCAACATCCTCAACTTGACTGTGAGTTTAGTCTAAATGAATTGACATGTGCTCTTTCGTCATGCCGTACAAAGACAACCGCAGGCCCAGATGGTGTCACGTATACGATGTTAAAGAACCTAGGTCCTGTAGGAAGAATGGCTCTTTTGGAGATATTTAATGACATCTGGATAAGAGAGACTCTGCCAGATTCATGGAAATTAGCCCGGGTAACTCCAGTACTAAAACCAGGAAAGACTCCCCTTAGTCTTGACTCCTATCGACCCGTCAGCCTCACAAGCTGTTTTTCCAAACTAATGGAGAAGATGATAGACTGTCGACTGCAGTGGTGGTGTGAACACACAAATGTGTTTTCCAATTACATGACCGGTTTTCGACAAAATCGGTGTACAATGGATTCAGTATTAGACATTGCCACATGCGTCGAACATGAACGAAGTTGCGGAAATGTGACAGTAGCAGTATTTTTAGACATTCAAAGAGCATTCGACACTGTAAGTCACATACACATCCTTGCTGGTATGTTAGAGCTTGGCCTACACGGTCGAGCACTACGATGGGTATCAAATTTCTTGAAAGACAGAAAAATATTTATGGAAACAATCGAAGGCGCGAGTAATTATCACAGCATCACACAGGGCGTTCCGCAGGGCAGTGTTCTCAGTCCGTTTTTATTCAACTGCGTCATGGCAGCCTTGCCACTAAAGCTCCCGTCTGGTCTACAGTATTCGCTGTACGCAGATGACATCTGCATATGGGCCTCTGGATCTCATATACAAGACATTCAAACAACGCTGCAAGAGGGACTTGGCATTATCGACACCTTTTTAAAAGAAAGAGGCATGAGTCTTTCATACGCAAAGACAGCCGTACTTCCTTTTACTAGACGACAGCTGAATAATTTCCAACTTACGCTTAATGGACAAACTTTGATGTGCGTGAAAGAGCATAAATTTCTTGGAATTATTCTTGACCGCCAGCTAACATGGGCTTCACACATCCGCGCAATTGAAAAGCAGACCAATGCAGTAATAAACGTACTTCGGCGACTCGCAGGTACAACGTGGGGGGGATCAGTCTCTTCGCTACTACAAGTTCATAACGCACTCATAAAACAAAAAATTGCTTACTCGGCTCCTATTCTCCATGGTTTATCGCAATCTTCTGACGAACGCCTTCAACGTTTACTGGCAAGAGGGCTGCGAGTGTGTCTTGGGGTTCCGCAGGCTACCTCGAGTTCTTTAGTAATTGCTGAAGCTCGTCACCCACCATTTCCAGTCATACGAACGGTTGAAACATGCCGACATATTTATCGCATCTTAACCCAACACGAGAATCATCCATTAAACCTCGCTCTTACCGAAAGAAACAAAAGCAAAATTCACGATGTTATTCGAGAACATAAAGCATTATTACTAAGATTTGAAATATGCAAGGTGGATGTTTGTTACCCTCCCTGGATGTTAACATGTCCTAAAATAGAATTATCGGTTGACGGGATTATATCTAAGAGAGACATGTTCATAGTAGCCGCCCAACAACTGGCACTCTTCCAAATTTACTCCTTGTATCCCCAGTACATACACGTTTATACAGATGGTTCGTGTCATAAAAATTCCTCGACTTCAGCATTCGTCATTCCACATTTAGCGCAAGAGCAAACATTTAAATTATCCCGAGAGACATCTTCCACCGTGGCAGAACTGTTTGCAATCCTGTGTGCTTTGCGGTTCATAGCATCAAAAGAAGATTCGCAGAAATGGGTTATCTTTAGCGATTCGCAAGCCGCTCTCACATTACTACAGAGCAATAAGAAAAATTCTTTGAACACTTTGCTATTGTACGAGACACTCAAAGAACTTACAAAAGCAAGCGCACTGAACCACGTAATTGCATTCCAGTGGATACCTGGGCACTGCAATATTCCTGGAAATACTGCAGCGGACGCAGCTGCGAATCGGGCGCACAATAACGTGGAGACAACCAATCTTCCTCTATTGCGTAGTGAAGTCCATCTGCTCCTGAGACAGATTTCTTGTCACCTCAGCAAAACTACCTGGTTTGATCAGCAAACTAAAAACTCTGAGTTATACTTCATAGACCCATGTATAAACTTAACAATGCCGGGAAATCTAGGAGACAACAGAAAATTTGAAACATTGGTACACCGCCTGCGTCTTGGTACTGCATTCACTAAACACTTCCTGTACAGGATAAAACGTGTTTCTAGTCCACAGTGTTCTTGTGGCCATACAGACGAAGATGTGCATCATCTTCTCCTCGAGTGCACTAAATATAATCCACAAAGAAGGGTACTGCAAGCAAATTTGTTGATATTAGACAGAAGACCTTTCACTCTAAAAAAAATACTTGGCCCATGGCCAACTGCGGGCCTTCAAAAAAGAGCGCTTCTTGCTCTGAAAAAGTTTTTAGAGGAGACCAACATTTTGGGAAAATATTAGGCATCAGATGATCCGAATGCGCTACATAAGTAACATAAACGTTGTTTGTGATTCATAATTGGTTTATGAGGCGATCGCAACTTTTATGCAATACGTATAATTCTGTTCTGTACTTGCAGTGCATTACATGTGTTG
Source organism: Dermacentor albipictus (assembly GCF_038994185.2). NCBI lineage: Eukaryota > Metazoa > Arthropoda > Arachnida > Ixodida > Ixodidae > Dermacentor > Dermacentor albipictus. The sequence goes on from NC_091823.1 coordinate 91,782,955, forward strand.
AGTGTTCTGACTGTTCTAAATATCTGACTTTATATATGCGTACGTGGACTGGACTTATGCACAGAACTTTGCGACTCATATACTGTTGGACTGTATATTTTTTATTCATCCAGTGTTCTACTGAGTGTTCTACTGAGTGCCATCTTTCGTGTCGCTATTCTCCCTTTTTACGCAAACTTGTTTTCCTTTGCCAAGTGACAAGGAGTAGCCGGTGCCACCATAAAGGCGCCAACCTCTCCTAAAATTTCATCTCAATAAAAAAAAAAAGTGCTGGCATTATACGCAAGGTAACATACGCAATGTTTAGTTAACAAAAATACAAAAGATTCGAAATAAAAATTAGATTTTGTTAAATATACGATACAAATGAGGCTGTGTCCTTTAAATATTGGTACATTGTTGTTCCTTTCCGTTATCACCAAGCGAGCTCCACATGCACACTCGGATACACATTGTGCTCTGTAAAGCGTGCATCACCTTTACAAGCCTTATTGTGCTGAGAAAGACACTCTCGAAACAATAAATTTTCTACGGTCGTTCGCCTGCCTCATCGACGTTGTAAATAAGGACACTGGCGCGGAACAGACACATTCTGCGGCAACCTTATTTATTCCATGATATATGCAAGGGTTATAAATATCGTGTGCGTGCTTGTTGTATGCAACAACCTCGCTTCAAGAAAGGGCGCTTCACTGCGGGGCTTTGCGCTTGAAGAGTGAGGTGAATAGGCCGAAATAGCGTGGTATGTATAGAATTGCGTGCTACCAAATGGACTTCTGTGGCTATGGTCCACACTTCATACTTCTTGAGTATCGGGTGTATGAGCCCGATAGCACTTGCTTCCTTGGTGGTGGACACATTACAAGTTTGCACTAAGGTACATCGCTTTCATTTTTGATCAGAGAAGTACAAAGAAAGTGTGTGAAGAAGTACACGTGCTAATATATATATGGACTCCCTCCGCGTGGCGTGGCCTCTGGGACGATTGATGCACTGAAGTCACGAGGTCGAAAGGTGGTGTAATCAATAAATGATAATTTTTTTAAGGAAGTTACAAAACACCATCTGGCACCAATCGTGAAGATCCAATGCACATTTGAACAACTAAATATTCTTACGTGATTTGATTGTGAAAGCATAATTAATTCTCTAATTAAATGGTTATGTCCATGATACGTGGCGACATACGTTGTCGCTTGTCCGTCAGAACTTTATCTTATTCCACCTTGATCCACTCTAATCCACCTTGTTATAATGTGTATTAGCCTTAATCCAGCTTAATCCGCCTTGCTCTAATTTACACCAAGCTTAATCCCCCTTAATCCACTTTTGTCCACGGCTTTACGTCTCGTTAATTTACTTCGTTCTACCTCAAGTCACCTTACTCTAACTTGTTCTAACTTTAAATCTAGATATTTACTGACGCCAAACAAGACGCTGATGGCGTCACTGATGATGATGATGACGTTCGTTACCACTTGTTGCGAAAAACGCCTATTTTTTGGCCTCATGGGACATATAATGTATTCGCATATAAAGGTGTTATAAAATTAGGTATTCTTGGGAAATGGCTGATGAAGCAAAAAATTACAACCACGTCAAATTTTTCGTATTGAAGGGAAATTTCTCAGGGACGTTCCTGTAAACAAAGTAAATCAGTGACTAAAAACTTTTTTTAGATATTTTGGTCTGCGTGGCGATTGATCCCAGGTCTCTGGCGTGCGAGACGAGCAGGCTTCTTTGACGCCATGGCAGCCCCACGCTACTGGTTGACAAAACGTGCCTAGTACGTGCGTCATTGCACATGTCACATCAAACGGCGGGACCTAGTGCGTGAATCTCTGAGCATGCGACGCGAATGGGGTGGAGGTTGCGCCATGTCTTGAGTGTATAAAATAAAAAAATCAACGTGCCACCCGAAAGGCGAAGCACCAATTGCGATAGCTCTTCGAAGTAAAGATAGTAGCTTCATTGGCTATGTAAACTTGTAAACATTCACTTACTTACTAAATTAACAATGATAGAATGTGTAAGTGTGAATCAACGAGAACGTAGAAAGAAACAGACTCAACGAGCCAGCGCTGTCTTTGTGTGTCTGCTTCTTTCTACGTCCTTGTTGTGTCGCGTTTACACATTCTATCTTGGATTCAAACCAACTAGCCCATCAACGTGTTTCAACTAAATTAACCAGCACGGCATCACGCGCGCAGAGGTAAACATGAACACATTTGGCTCGACGAGCGGGGAAACTCGCTGTGGGAATTCTGGAGTGAGGAACTGCGGCAGCAGCAAGTGAACTGACCTTCATGGATGTATCACTTCCGCGAAGGAAACGTCGAAAGCACAGTGCATACAAAGCTACGGGAACTACGCGCACTCTGAAAACATCGCAGATCGCATTGAAGATGAGGCCCACGTGGCGTGTATGTTAGCCACGTGGCAGATTGCGTTGAAGACGCACGAGTGCCGGCAATGCGTCCCTACGGCGTCAGCCATTCGCGTGGCCAACGCCATAGTAGTCACCGCGCTTGTTTCCATTCTGTACCGAGCGGTGGGCGAGTAGGACATGGAGGCACCGTAGCAGCCGCCAGAGACGGTTGCCCCTCCTCCGTCACCTTACCCCCCTGCTTCGCTCACTACAGGAAAGACATGCATCCGGGCCGCGTTCCTCGGTCGCGCACGAGAGATTGAACCACGTTCGCCGGCTCACCCTCACATGGTTTCACTCATACCGAACCTCACGGCAACGGCTACGCCGACGGCGATGGCAGAAATGCGCCTGGGGTGTCCATATAATTGCTATCTCAATAAAAGCAATAATATCCAGTTGAAAACCGCTCATCGGTCCTTCGAATAAGGAACTCCTCGCGGGTGGGCGAGAGCGTGGAGACGGTTGGTGCGTTTTGACTTGGCCTTACAGAGGTGCAATTAGAGTGCAGGCCACAGCTTGCGCGGACGAGAAACGGGCGAAAAAAAAAAATGAACGTTTCCCGAACGGGTCTATAATGCTTTCGCAGTGCTGTACGAAAGTAGTCTTAAGCGCCTCTGCCGAATTTTTCGTTTATGTTGAATATGCCGGTTCCCATGGAGATGCGCGAACTGCCTTTTGAACTAAAGTGAACTGGTATAACATGGACGCAGATCATAACTGCGGCAGTCATTATTGCATTATTAGTAGGCGAAGAATAAACACTATCTTTTATGTTTCTCATTTCCGTAGTCAAAAGCGTTCGGATACCAAAATAATTTATGAGCTGTGCTAAGAAACAATAATAAATTCATTTGTTCATCACCATCATCGTCATCAACGAATGCAAAAAGAAAATGAAGTAACGGTCACATGAATTAAGCAAGACGCACCAACAGCCGCGCCCTGTCTGACAGTATATTTAAATTGAAATACCCATCAAAAGTCGATAATGGAAATTCGAAACTCTCGTAGATATAAATGGCACTCAAACCATTTTTTGATGGCGTAAAGTGTCACCACGGCAAAATATATGGAAAAAGAATGTTTGCGGGCGAAAGCCCGACTGTGTATAATAGAAGACGCAGATTACATTCTGATGCGCACAGAAGAGACAAAAACGCACAAATTGAAGGCTGTAGGCGAGAGTGCCTTGCTGCAGGAGAAAACGGTAGGGCTAATAGCTCCGCCATGAGAAAAAAAATGCAAGCGCCGTTTCCCTCTAGGCAAACACGTATGCCGTTCTTGGCGCGAAGAGCGGAAGTTAGCGGCGTTTAGAGAGATGTGACTAGCAGAGGCTGGGGAACATATATTTTATTTATTTGCGAACAAAGGCTGACTGATGAACATGCTACTTCGAGTTCCTCTAGGCAGAACATAACGCGTATGCTCTGGGTATCATTACAGGAAGCGCCTAATAACGAAAACCGTGAAAATGCAAGTGCGAAACAGTCCAGTCACATTAAGTACGCGGAAGACCCCAGGGCGAATTGCTTGCATTGCGCGTGTAAGGACATTTGGAAAACGACTGATGGAAGGGTTGCTATAAAATGAGAGCTTGTGAATTTTAATGCCAGAGTTACAGGCCAGGAGAACAGCGGTAAGCCTAGGGCGGTAAGGGATCTGCTATAGAGTCTAGGATAGATGGGGTTCTGGTGTTGGGCCTGATAACTTGTTCTTTGTACTGACTTGAAACATTGTGTCGCGGAAAGCTGCTTCTGGACGTGATGCACAAGAGATAATTTATTACAGGGTGCACACTTAACCAACTACTCGCACGAATAATATGGGTTGCTGGGACAGAGAAAAGTGTTATCAAATAATTAAAGTGACAAACATGTGCATGATCAGTCAGAAATAAATATATACAGAAGAATCTAAACATGGGAGGAGTAGCACTAAAAATTGAATGCACGGCACATGAAGCATGTCGTAAGCTGGAGATGCGTAAGCCCCGTAGAAGACCATCGTAAACTTTATGGCGAAGTCTCCGTAGCTTTCACGACGCTGAATTGAACAGTTCGCCCGGCTTCAACGACGAGCTGAGCCTTGTGCTGCTCTCTGCACAGTGGCCTTCTAAGGCTGACGTTGTCTGGTAGCAGCTGCACGCGTACGTCGACGATTCGCTTCTTCACCTGCGGTTCGTACCTCACGAAGAGGCGCCATAACTGGCACCAAAGATTAAACACAGTTATTCAGACTACACGGCACACATGTCACATACCTTCACACGTGGCACAATACGATGTAACTGCTATGTGACGCGGCACCTGGTGTAAAGCAATGCAACTGCAATACAAAACTTGCTTGTATCAACGCTACGCGGCGCGCCTCTCACATCGCGTGACCAGTGAAACAATACGATGCAGCTGTTGCGTGGTGTGCCACATCATGCAATAATATGCAACTGCAATGCAAAGGGTGCAGCTGTCGACGTTACGTGGCGCGCATCTCACATCCCGTGACTTTTCGGGCGCTGGGACGCCGCTATAAGGCATGTTTACGCAGCAGTTAGTAATCGCTGGCGTGGCGCAGTGCCAGAGTAGCAGACTCCCGGGCAGGGGGCCTGGGTTGGATCCCAGCGGTAAATGCTTTTCTTTTTCTCTATTTCCTGGCCATAGCTGTGACGGACACATGCGATGACTGCAGCGGACAGGGCCACCAGACGAAAGAGCTATTGATTGAGCCCATAACAGCTTGTGCTTTAAAATAAATTCTCAACTTACTCGTGGTAAAACAACAATACAATTATGAGGCATGTCGTAGTGACGAACTACGGATCATTTTGACAAAGTCGTGTTTCTTAACGTGCACCAAAGGTACGATTCACAAGCGATTTTGCATGCTCCTCCAGTGAAAGGCGACCGTTGCGGCCGGATTCAAACCAGCTCAGTAGTGCCGTGCCATAGCCGCTCAACTACGTCGGCGAGTGGCAAGGTTAAATGAAGTCAGATATTTCTGGCGTTTTCCTGGCTTGCTATGGCAAAGCTGATGAGCAGGTAGAAATAGGGCCCGTATTCAGAAAAAAGCTCTAACGTTATATGAGTTCTTAAGAGAAAATGACGGGCAATTCTGATGCAAAGGCGGCCGATCAATGACAGAATTCTTAGAATAGAAAAGCTTTATAAATACAAGTCCTGATTCTTTGCACTGTGTGCGAAATAAACGAAAATGTTTATGTATGTATTTACTTTACTGAAAAGGCTTTTGGGCAAGGTTTATTTATGCGTACCCTGTGAATGTGGGTCTTCTTTCCAGGTTACTACGCGTATGGATTGTGTAAATTCACCAGTACTTATGCATTGATGAGTCGGCGTTTTCAACATGTATAGTTTCATGAAAAAGTGTAGCCGATGAGCGTTGTTTTACTGTTTTTTGCTTGTAGTATACAGAGCTTTAGAACAGCGTTTGCAACTGAACGTTAACGCATTACGTACATAAAAAAGTAGCACTGTCGTCACTGCGCATGCTTCGTGCGTTATTGGATTTCGCTGGTTTACGTACGCTATGTCAACGCAAACTGATTGGCGAGCTCAATGGTCATAATGCGCAAGTCCGATAAGAAATAGCGCTTTCGAACAAGACATCACAAGATGGTGCCTTTCTTAAGATGTCTTCTTTACGCGCACTCTAAAATGTGTTTACACCCTCCGGGTTCTATTTTGTCCCCAAAGAATATTCATCGGCTGTCTTGCCCACATTTCCTTTCTTTAATGCCGCGAGCCTGGTACTTCCTGAACGGCTTGCGCGTTATCAGCTTGACAAAGTGTTCTCGACAGGACAGTAGCGAGCACGGAGCACGGAGAGGAAACGCAAGCAAGGCTGATGACGATTATTGTTTGGGGAAAAGACAAGCCGCAAAAATGTGTAAACTTTTTTTTTAGAGTGTGTACATTCGTGTACGTTAAAATAAATGTCTTGACGGCACGCGCACTGCAACGGGTTACAATGTTGCTTGAATTTAACATTTCGGGAGGCGACGAATGTTATAAATTTCTATTGACGCCGAACATCGTGACATTTGCGCCTAAGCTACATGGTGGAATAAGCGAGAGAAGAGTCTCAATGCCAAATTTTTGGTTGCACCAGGATCAGTCTTAATAGCACTTGGTCGTTCCGCAATACTACGGCAGTGGAGTTCAAGCTACCCTATGCTCTCACGCGTTTGACGACAAGAAGAGCAAGCAAGGGCAGGAAAGGCAGGGAGGTCAACCAGATGAGCATCTGGCTTGCTACGCTACACTGGGGGTAAGGGAAAGCAGATTACAAAGAGGAACAGAGGAAGACAGTGAGCACTGAGTTCACGTGGGAGGATGCACAGGGACACTATAAAAAGAAGCTTTAGCTTGGGTGCTCCTATCTTAATACACGTAAAAGGAGAATTTGTTTTTCTCTGCAACAACTGCACCAAATCTGACGGGGTTTGTTGCATTTAAAAGGAAATGTAAGATCTAGTGAATGTTAGTTGAGAACTCTTGATTTAGGTCGTAAATTTTTTTATTAAAAATTCGAAAAGTTATTAAATTTCCAGAAAACGAAACTATCATGATTGCAACTCTAACTCAGCAACGAAAGATGATATCACAATTATCTGAAGGGTATATAATAGAATATATAAAACGGACAAAATTGAGATGTTACACATGAATCTCAAACATTATTTGATATGGAAATACAGCTTTTGCAGAACCCTTGTACACAACGTAACGAATTCATGTAAGATACAAATTGACATATAGAACTTTGAATAATCTGATGGATCGTTCTTACAGAACCGCAATATTTGTTCTTGATGCACAGTTGTTTAATTGTAAACTTCATGCTTCTATTTTTTCGAAGTTTCGAATTTAAAAAATATTGTTTTAACAAAATTCAGGCCCGAAACAAAAATCACGCTTGCAACATTCACTAGAATTTTACTTTCTCTCACAAATGCAACACATTTCATTGAAATTGGTCCTGGGATTGCGTTATAAAAGCGTTTCTCCGTTCTACATGCATTTAAGTAGGCAGCGATTGAGTTGGGCCCGAGCTAAAGCTTCCTCTTCAGGCGGTGCACCTCAATTAGTGCACTTATGCACGAATAGCTTTTTGGGCGAGTGACGGGTGTGGTTACGGTCCAAGTATCGTTGACTTACCTCCCATAAAACATAGGATGCTGAATATAATCACAACTAGGTGGGCTCTATTTTACACACGCAGTAATCATAGCGTGTTATTTTAACCCAGTTGATACCCCTTCTTGAATGTTCGGTTCGGCGTGATGTATTTTTCTTGACAGTGATTACATGCTAAGGCTGCAACCGCAGGCAGAGAACCACATAATGATTATGAAAATTATTATTGTCGTTATTGATTAGTATTATTTGTGTTGACATGAGTAGTAGTGGCGTTGCGTTTCCTAGCACTTGGAAGGTAGCGCGAGTAACACCCGTACACAAATCAGGTGCTAGAAGTGTTCCTACTCACTACCGGCCTATGTTAATACTCTGCACTGCGTCAAAAGGCTTTGAATATGTCTAGCATTTCCTGCTCTCAGTTAGTGCTAAAACATCTTTTAGATGAACAGCTTGGCTTTGTTTCAAGGCGCTCCATAACAATGAACTGGTAGCATTTATGACCCATGCCTACTGTGTCGTACGTGGTAGGGGCCGATTAGAAGTTCTTTACTTTGGCCTAAGTGAAGCATTTCACATAGTATGGCATGAGCTCCTCGTTTAAAAACTCAGAAAAACGGACATAACTTCTTCCGTCATTGCTTCAACCTACCCTAACCAATTGATCGTGCTTCGTTTGCATTATTGGACAGAGCTCTGTTAGGTCAATAGCAGAGTTTCTCAGGGATCCGTTCTTGTTCCTCGTCTCTTCCTACTGTTCCTAAATGAGATTTTGTGAGCAATTGAGCTCTCGTCATATCTTCTATATGGGGACAAGTTAACCCACTTCGGGACTGTCAACAGTGTTCATGACTGCACTGACGACTAATACGTTTTTTTTCAGTCTCAAACTGGTGCAGAGTTAATAAGCTACTACTAAGTGATTCCAAAACTACGGTACAAGTTTGTTATACGCGGAAAACAGACGACGCGCAATTTTCATGCACCTTTTTCGGTGCTGCATTGCCATGCGTCAATGAAATGAAAGATACTGGTGTGCAGTTCAACCAAACGATAAATTTCTCTTCACACGCTAAATATGCGAAACAACGTGCCCTTCGCAGTCTTGGCACTGTTTGTCGTGTATCCCATGACTGCCACTCTCCTGTTGTATTTCTTAATTTGTTTTCTACTGACTGCGTTTTACAACCAGCGTATGTCACTGTAGTTTGTGGCGGAACGTGTAAGTCTAATCCTGACCTCATTCGACGCGTCTAGAACACATTTTCAAGCACCGCTTTTGCTTTTCTACTGACCATAGTCCAAGCTTTTAAAATATGCCTCATTTTGTGCCAGGTACGACCAGCGACACTCAAACACATGCTGTGGGAGTGCAATGTAGTTATAGGAGGGATGGCAGGTACTCCGGAGACCCTGTCGTCGAGGTGGGCCGCCACTCTGCGCAGCTCAGACCTCGGAATCCAGACATGGGCAGTCCAGCAAGCGCGTGAGGTGGCGTTGAGGCAGCGCCTTGACGTTCCCCCGTGGGAGACCTGAGCTCGGGTCGCGTGAAATTATGCCGGACGTAAAAGAAAGTTGTATCCGTCCATCCATCCATCCAGCCATCTCATACGTCTAACATCCAGACACAATAAATCATGCCTTATGTTCTCCTATAAGGTGGTCCATGGCGTTCGGTATTGTACAAAGCTTCTTTACCATGGTCAATTTCCTGTGCCACAAAGGTACACGAGGCAGAATTCAGCGTTTCGCACGTGGCCTTGTGACATTATATAATGTCTTCTGACTTAACTAAAGAAAACATGTGATAAGTCCTCAACAGTATTGACATATTTCAGAGGAGAGCTCACTTCCTGTGTTTTGTGTATATGTAGATAATCATGCTGTATGATGAACTTCTGTTTACGTTCACCTACACGTTTTCTATTTCCCTATGTCACATTGTTATGTCGACTATGTTTGTCGCCTCTGTGCATTTTGCCTCGCGTATGAGATTTATGTGCCCCAGAACGAAGGCGCCACAGTTGTTCGTGGCCACTACAGGGCGTTTCAGCTAACTTGTGCCGAGTGTGTATATATATATATATATATATATATATATATATATATATATATAGCCGCTACGTGTGTTGTCGAATGACGCAGTATTCTGATCCATAGGGAGCGCGTCATGATATTTCTACAATCTGCCAAGTTGGGTATTTAACAAGCGTTCCTTGAGGACCTTTTTAAATAACTCCAAAGAAACATCGTCAATACAAAAGTTGTAACGCTAGTTCAGAAATATCACATTAGTTCATGTGTACAAACACAACTGCACTGTTTAATTTTTTTCCAGGTTTTATTTAAAGTGCGTGGAATAAAAAAAACGATAACATGTTACTTGCTAGCTAACGTGCCGCGCTTTTAGTGCTCCAAATGCAAGTTGAATGGATTACCAAAAGCTGGTTCCGCGCCCAGAGATCAATCGCACATGCTGTCGGTGACTGCGATGAAGGCTAAGTGACAAAAGGCATTTTAAGAAAAAAATCTTCAATGAAAAGCGGCTGCAATGTGCGAACGCGATGTGGGACCGGAAGCAACCTTTGACGCAAAGCGGGCATCTTTCTTTTTTTTTTCTTTTTGGACCAGTGAAGAAACATGAGGCCGAGGCTGATAGCGTGATGAACGACGTAGATAAAAACCATACTGCGTCCTGTTCCATATCGCATTCGAATGTGGCGGCGACATTTTGTTGGAGAATTTTTACAGAGAAGCTGTACATGGCTCGCCGATGCGTCCGTCCGTCCATCTGTCTGGCGCCTGTCTCTGAAAAGTTCTCTCTTCTAATTTTTTTCTTCATATTCTTGTAAAACTATGGTCAAGTGGAGCTACCCGGTGGTGGGACTAGTCCTTTTTCAAGGTGATGTCCGGGGGATTATACCATGGACACGTATCATCCCATGGTCTCATATCATGACTACGTGCCACGTAGATATGAAGGAGCTTGTAGCAAGAGCGTATAATCGTAAACGTTACACGAAGATACCCTGCGAATTGCTAGCATTGTTTTTGCAGCATTCATTATGGAGGAACAGACGACAAATCAGTTGCATGAAGGTGCGTGCCGGTTATTTTGGTTGTTCCAGGTCACAAATTTTTACAACAGAGTTGTATTGTTCTCTTTCATAAAATTCATGTTGCAATGACTCACTTGGGTACCGTAGCATTGCCGATATTACACGTAAAGATTAGAAAGTGACGGCTAATGAGAAGATTTCTAGAGCAACTTGCAGCTCATATATGTAGCCGGAGAGCGTAATTTTTTAAGCGTAAAAGCAGGGACCATTGTGGAACTATAACAAATGAACCTTCTTGTTCATCTATAGTCAGCGGTATTGTTGAGTAAATGGATGACTTAGTGGTACTGAAAGCATGAAGGAAGTTTATTTCGATAAAGCAGTGGCATTTTTATTTTTTATTTTTTCACTCTTGGCATGCTGTCTAAATGAAACTGTCTCTACCCAACGTTTTTCTTGTGGCCACCTGCAAATCAATTGGTTTCAGTTCACAAAGATCAAAACATAAGAATGGATGCATCTGAACGTTTCACGAGTAAAACGGCGGGACGTGAAGCGGTAATGACGCAATCGGCAAGTTCGGCTAGCTGGGACACGGGCAAACTGCTAGCGGTCACTAGAACCATGCGGACGGAGTTGGGCAAACGTTGTAGGAGAAATTCTCGAAGCGAATCTTGGCCGAAGGTGGTTGCCTCGTCTGCGAGGAGCTGTTGAAAACGACGAAGGAGCTGCGAAGGTTTGCGATTCCCGAGCACTTGAGTTTGGAGGAACTGCTGTAGCCGTCGCTGTTGCGACATTGCCGTGCTTTTGAGGAGTTTGCTCGTCAAGATATCGAAAGGGTCTGTCGCTGGGGGTTGAAGGATCAGTACGCGAAGCTCGGTGGCAATCTCGGGTGGCAGCGAGGATACAAGATGGTTAAATTTTTGAGTCGGTGACGTGAGCCGCGGGATGGCGAACTGGCTGTTTACTTGAACGATCCAGAGTTGTGGGTCTGCTAGTCAGTTTTGGGGCAATTTCAGCGAAAGAGCAGCCACGTCGCGCTGTGGTGCAGGGGTTATTCTATCGTTTTCTGTGACGGTGGTTCCGCGCTGATCATTAGAAAGTTCTGTGCTCGATTCACGCCTGTGTCACCTATCTTCTAGCGTGAAAAATCAGTGATGACGATGAGCCACAATAAACAGGAGTGTATTTTTATGGAGCAGAAGGCCTTATCTGATGGTCGTTTCTCGATGGATAAGATCTCCGTGCCAGTTCGCAGGTTGCTTGTGATCTAAGTCAACCGCCCGTTCCACTTCTTAGGCAATGGCCTGTCCCCAACGAGCCGCCGTTGTCCTTATCTTCCTGGACGTCGACGCTGCCACAAGATAAAAATCTCAGCCTATCGCCTTGATCGCTCTTCGCTCAGGTCCAAATATAGGCGCTGCGTTAATGTATATTGAATATATTCTTACTTTTGTAAGCGAGCTGCCTTCATCTGGTAATGTGGGATGCAGCTTGTTTGCAGACGACTGCATTCTGTACAAATAAATCAATTCCCGTGATGACCACAAAACCTTAAATACAGCTTTAGAGGCAGTTTCAATGTGACGTATTGACTTACAAATGCACATTAAGAAAAAAAAGTCGGCTTTGTTTTCCATAACTAGAAAAACCGTTCATCCAACTTTAATTATATCATTATTTCAACTAACCTCACTAAAGTTAAGGAGCATAAGTACCCAGGTGTCATATTGTCACAAGGTCTACGATGGGATTAACATATTCGACGCATAGTCGATTACAGCTAGCACCATCAGACAGAAATTTACAAGCCTATAATACCCTTATCCGACCCGTCCTGAAACACGCAAACACTGCGTGGTTTCCGTACATACGAAAAAAAAAGTAACCAACAAGCTCGAAGGAGTTCAAAGAAAAGCACTCAGGGTCATTTTTAACAAATTTAATACAATAGATTCTCCCACAGAACTGCTTAAGAAGGGTAGAACACTAACGAGAAAAAACCGCGGGAAATTGGCATGCTCAAAGGTAATGTACCAACTATTACACAGCCACCTAAATATAGACTCGTTCCGTTATATTAAGCAATCCAAAGCAAGAACTAAGTGCCAGAAACATTGCCATACTCTTACGTCTTACAAATTCTATACAGATGCCCTCTAATTCTCGTTTTTTCCCCTGGCTATCAGAGGATGGAATAACCTGACCCCCTCTATTACCAGTAGCACATCCTTAGCTCGTTTCTCTAAACTAATTGAAAGTGATCTGCTAGGCTCGCAATTTCGAAACAGTGTTATGTTTTTGCCTTTGTCTTCATATAAGCGAAGTGCCAATGCCATTTGTCTGCGCAATTTAGTTTTGTAGATTTGGTTGTATGCCTTACAGTCGCAATTGGGAGGGTTTGGTTGTATAACGTTTTATTTTTTATTATTTATAGTTTTGCCTTGTACTTGCCCTCTTGTTATAATCGCTATTGGGACTGACAGTATGTATAAATAAATTAATAAACGTCGCCAACCAGCGCTGAACAACCATTAGCTCGCTGCCTGCACCGTTGTCCTTGGTGAATAATGTATTTTGAGACCTCGGGAGGCCAGTGAATACGCTGCCGGTAATATGCAGGAACTACGAAAAGTGGCTTTATATTCCTGCTGCTAAATAAGTGCTCCTTTAATAAGAAATGAGCACGCGCATTACGGTGAGAGTTTTTACGTGCACCCAGCGCTTCCTCCTAGCCAGAGTCTTGCGCTACTTTCAGGCACAGCACTGCAAATTCTATGCCAACCGAACCGCAAAGTCCTTTGCTCCAGCGCAAGGGAAGGTTTATGATGCTCCATAAGGATTACCCTGGCACAAGAGAGACATAACAAAGTGATGGAACCAAACTATCTACTTCAAAGAAGCCTTAGAAATGCATCTATGACAGTTTTTTATGAAAGAAAGCACACCGCGATTATTGTTGTGCCAAACCATGATCACGGGGTAGTATTTTAGGCCTACTTTTGTCCTAATGAAGTCGCATAGAGAAACACGATGGTCAGAATCATCTTTTCTTTTTTAATTCCGAGAGACTTGAACAATATGCGACCACGACTTTTTTTCTGACAGGCTGGTCATAATGGTGTCAGAATGTCGGGGAGCTAGACGGATTAGTAACGGTATCGACAGGCGGAGTGAACTCGTTTCACAAACATCGTGTGATGCCTAAAAAAGAAGAGGGAGGGGAGGGGAGAGAGAGGGGATATGTATTTATTATAAGAGAAAAAGCTTACAGGTCGGCCTGAATCAATGTCCTGGCCTGCTACTCGTTCGATGAGGGAAGGGGAAAGGGTGTAAAAAAAGAATAGTGAAGACGTTGATTGTAAGGATGAAGATGGTGGTGAAAATCTTGCACGCTCCAAGACTCTTCAAAGTCTCTTGTCCAGTCCGCTCTCATCCAAAAATTCATTGACAGCCTTCAGATTATCAGGCTAATGATGAGGATCAGGCGAAGGTCCCCATATAACCTTTTCAGTTAATTGTCCAACGCAAATTTTGACAAGATGTCTGTCAGCGATTTTCTCTGTACATTAAATCGCGGGAAGATTCACAAGAGGTGTTCCGTCTTCTCAGGAATACCGCATTCCTCACTATTCACACTGTCCACCAGGCTAGTGAAATGCAGGTATCTAAAAAAAAAGAGGAATTGGTGCGAATCATAAAGTTTATGCTTTCGTCAGGAGAACCGAAGCTCTCGTATGCTTTAGTGTATTGGCGCACACAGACGGTACTACACCTCCCTAGGTGCTCGCGCACGTTGGGATGAAATTCTTCGTATCCGGTTTCTAACAGTTCAGTTAATAACCTTGTGAACGTTCTTTAAATGTTTCGAAGACGACAGCACCCTTGTGGCTTGTCTTGAGTAAGACCGTCTTGATCGTATGTCGGATAGCTGCCAGAATTCTGACGCTCAGCCATTACATGCTGTCAGATAAAAAGGCCGTTTGTACTTGACGCTTGTAAACAATCATGCCACTGGGAGAGTTTCCGGCGCAAAGGACCAGAAGGAAGCCACTTGACAGGGAAGGAAAAGCAAAGAGCGAAATAAAGCATCCTCATGCAGAATACACGACACCGAATCCGGTGCTTTTAAAGTATATGCATCGCTTGTCTCAAAAACGGGGAGGTCTCATTACTAAGCTTGTCCTGACAATGTTATTGCTGTCACGTGAGAATTTTTGAGATGCTCCAGCCTCGTACAATGAGGCGTAAACCCGAGGCAGGGCCATGTTTGGTCCCGGACGCTGGCTCCATATCAAGGGAAATAAAGAAAAACAAATGAGATCTTGAGTAGTTCTTTCTAACGGAGCTCAGTGTTGATTTTGACGGACGGCACACTTAAAAGTATCTGCGTTTCTGAGTTCAAGTTTGCGACAGCCCGGTGGGCACGAAGACAAATCCCTTAGCTTTTTTTTTGTCTTGCTCAGAAAATAAATCACGCTAAAAAAAGGATTTGCAAAAAATTGTGTGTGGAGCGGTTGTTTTTTAGCCACTGGATTCATCTAGTGATCCCGAGGAACGCAGCAGATCACTCATGTCACGGTAGGCCGAATAAATGACGCTTTGACAGCGCTCTTGTCTACAACAACTAAGATTGCTCGCACATAAAGATATTTGTAAGGATAAGTAAAAAAACGGAAAGGATAAGTAAAAAAACTGCAAGGTGGGACATATGGAAAGGAACAGGAAGGGTTCTGGTACTTAAGTACCACGTACCAACCGGCCCGACAAGCCACTCCTAAGTAAATTAGAGAATGCGTATGAGGAAAACTAAAAGAAGAGAAACACATTGAGGGATTACTCCGACACTTCTTTGCCGCCATCATACACTTTATTTGGCACGAACTCGTACGCCACATTTGCAATGTGGCATTTGCATGGGTGAGAAAATCAGTGAGTGAGTCTGAGAATATTTCAATGTTACTGTGTGCATAGTAGACGGCTTATATGCTGCGTAATATGTTCGCAAATTTAGGCCTGTCAGTGTTTTCATGCTCGAAAGAATGCGTGCACCCTTATGTGTGTTCAATATGAACACTATTTTTTGGAGAGACAAGTTACCTTTGTTGGGCGAGTGTAGATTTTAATTGATTGAAATAACTACAAATAGGAATGCCATAAACAGTACCGTAATATAGAAATTATCCGCTACGGTGTCGATGAAGAGGAAGGCCTACAGTGGCCTTTCTTGACCTGCAAAAAAGATCAGGCAGTACTGTAGAATTGCCTGTAGTTGCTTTCTGCTGCTACATATTTCGTGTATCTAATATGCCAACATCCAACATATATTATACATATACAGGAAACATGGTCGTGAGCTGGTCAAGGTTCTTATTGAAAAAATAGCTATCATTGTTTCTTTTAATGGACCGTGGTGGAAGAATAGCTTCTTCTATTTCGCCCAAAATTTGTCAAGGAGTGAAAATCTCATATTAAAATATATCTTCCGAAGGGGAAAGTTTACTCTTAGGAAATAACATTTCCAGGCAGTGCAGCCATTTCTGTAGTTGACACCTACTGTACAAAAAATGGCTGTGGCTTAGGTAAGGTTAAGCCCAGGATGCGAAGCATACTAGCCTTTATTTTAGTTGTTGAACCACTGTTTAGCCTGGTGAACTGCTGTTGGTTGGCTATATTTGGTTCGGCTAGACGAAGAAACAACTCATGCATTACTTCTTCGCCTTCAAGAGTGGAACGCGACAGCGTTCCCGTCGACCCGCCAAGGGGTGTAAGACAATGGGCTACAGGGCAGCGACTACGCGTCCCGCATTGGACGCGGTGAGCGTCGAGCAAAGCAGCGTTCGGCGCGGCAACGAAATGTGCGCCTGAGCAAGAGACGCACGCCTTAGAAACAGCGCGTTTCTAAGGCAACACCGCATTCACTAGAGGCGCTTTTGTACCGCTTTGAAGCGTTGTACTCGTGGCGCAGTGGTAGCGTCTCCGTCCCACACTCCGGAGACCCTGGTTCGATTCCCACCCAGCCCGTCTTGCAAGAGTTGAGCCAAAGCCACTTCTCCTCTGTCGTGACGTCACGGTGTCACGTGATTTCATGGTCACCGCCGCGCCTGAGGAGCTGGGTTGAGCCCTCGTAATATGCTTCGCATAACAAATTTTCTTGTTCAGCTGCATCAGTTGAGAAGAAGAGCTGTAGCACGAAAGAAACAAGGACGTTACGAGTACACAGGAGTACAAAGCCAAACGTCATGCCGAGTTCCTCTAATGCCTCTCTGCCACACAGGCCCGTTCATCTATCTTTATTTCTGGTTATGTACACTGCATGCTTTTTCGGCTGCCACTGCTTCTTTTGTCGCTGGGGGCACGCAGCTTGTACAAGAGGCGTTGCTTTCGCGTGAATGTTTTGCACTGTTTGTATTTCTTAGCATACGTGTGGTTTAACAATCATAGTGGAACAATGCGTATCAGCAAACTAAGCTACTAATTTCTGGCTGCACAACCTCAGGTTTTTTGTGAAAACACAATTTAAATGATTTTACGACAATTACTTATGCTGTACTTCGACCTTCCAGCTTTGTTCAAAGGACGCGTAAGTTAGGTGTCAAGAAAGTCTCACACAGTATGAACACAGAGAGCACAGAGACAGTATGAACAGAGAATTTACGCCACAAAAATAAAGTGCGCGAATCCATAGAATATCACCAGAACTGGATATATATATATATATATATATATATATATATATATATATATATATATATATATATATATATATATATATATATATATATATATATATATATATATATATATATATATCATAAAGGTAAAGACTGTTGCACTAAAATGGTGGAGTTTATTGAGATTTGTTCCCAGAAATACCCGAGTTACAAAATTAAGTGTTCCGTTTCGTGTAGTACAGACATCTAAGCAGGACATTCGTATTTGTTAGGTACGTCTTCTACTAAGTGCTTCCTCAGTGGAAAGGTAAAAATGAAGACTAATATGAGACAACTGTCAGACATCTACAAGTATACTTTGTGCCGGGACGATGAATTCCATTGATCCCCAACAACCCGTGCTAAAGAAAAGAACATGTAGCTGTCCAGATGGTCCCCTAACTGTGATTCGTCACCTAGCTTTACGTAAGTCAGAGGAAGAGTGCAGTACCAAATTGTGAATAAATAGTATCACCAATTCAATCTTTTTCAGTTATTCTTCAAAGTGTAAACAGCGAATTAAGAATTCAGTTTCCATTGTTCACTATAGTACCCCATGATGAAGAGAAACTACGTTTCTTGCAGTGGTTTCCAGCTGAGCAGGATGCTGAAGAGCATCTAGCCATTAAAGACTGCTCTGAATTTTGCTCTAATCGCTGCTAATTGCAAAGTTACTAAGAATGAGGGGACCAAGTTATTATGACCTAACGCAGGAGCTGTACGGGTAATGGATTTTATTCAAGAAACCTCAAATGCTTCTCACAATCTTTCCTCTTTTAATTCGGTAATGCAACTTTTGGTGCCATGAGTCAGAAAACTGAAACATTTCTCACATGAAAAGCTGCGCTACAAACCATTTGTAAGTAGTGGGTGCTATTTATTTACTACGAGCATATTGCGCAGGGCCTAATAGTGGAGAAATGATTGAGATTCATTTTTATCATACATAATGCGTAGTAATGCAAATGTAAGGTAAATGTTGAAGACTCTGCAGTACCAAGGCAGTATAAGTGGCGGCCCAAAGGTCATGATTTTGCTGGTCCTCCGTCAATGGCAGCTGCTCAGTGATTTTGCGGGTTTTGTGTCATACCATGCCAAACTTTTGGTCGTCAAAAGTTATTCATAGAAATACAGACTCCCGCAGCTGCATTGCAATACTTCAGGTGGTACGCTAAAAACAACAGATTAGAAGAGGTAATGTTCGCATTCTGAAGCACACTTGCGATATTACAATCTGCTGCAACCTGCGCGATGCCACCATAGTTTCTTAACGGAGGTCTTAACTATACTAGAGAATGTGCGTAAAATGCGATGTTGGAGGTCTGGATGAGTCTGCTAACTCGCTGCAATGGGACACATGGCGTGAAGTTACTAATACACTACTCACTATTCAGATCTAAAGTTGAGTAGACACTTACCGTTTGAAACTCGTGCACTAAAACTAAGATCTTCACTGTCGCAAGGTGCCAAAGGAAAACAGTCAGCTTTATCCACAGTAAAGTTTCTCTCCGCGATGGCCCCAGTGAACTAATGAGATCTAATGACATCCAGCAATCAATGCATGGAGGCAGTGTACGCGCGCACACACACGTACACACACACACACACACACACACACACACACACACACACACACACACACACACACACACACACACACACACACACGCGCGCGCGCGCACACACACACACACACACACACACACACACACACACACACACGCGCGCGCACACACACGCGCGCACACACACACACACACACACACGCACACACACACACACACGCACACACACACACACACACACACGAAATGGGTTTTCAATCGCAAAAACGACTAAGACGTCATGCCATGGGCAATTTCGGTAAATTTCACGTACATTGCTTCAACCTCTCTAACTGTCGCTGCACAAAAACAAGTGTCATAGACAGAAGTATTCTGAGCTTCTCAACTTGCTTCAATTCTCTCCAACCTTAAGCGTGTAAGAGGAATCCCACTGAGCTACTATTACAGGTGAATCACGCGTCACACTAGAAGTATGAAGCATATTTTAGGAAAGCGTCCCACTCACCGGTTGCTCGAAAATGCAGAATTTAATCTTCCAATGGGAACAGCTAGGCCTTTGGTTGAGAAAGTTGGCGAGCGCACTAATATAGACAAGCATCAGTAAGTCGCATGTAGCCTGCGTGGCTCATCACGCTCTTCAAGAATGAGCTTATGCAATCATGGGGGCTTATGTTTTCTCACATTGTCATACGTCAGATGAAACCTTACAAACTCATTCGTTTTGCTAGGGTGAGACACTCAGAATAACAAGCTGACTTTATTGGGCCCTATTGGGGCAATTGAAATATGTTACATTTCTACCACATGATGTTAGTTTATATATTATTGCCAGTCTGTTACTTGCATTATCGGCAGGTAACTTCGCTTCTGGAATAATCGCGAATATATTGCACTTTTAGCTTCGTCTGTTTCGTATAATTTCCTTCTCATGACGCAGGTGTTCTGTGAACTGTGTTGTCTACAGACTCTTCTTTCTTAAGTGAGCTCGACGTGCTGACAACGAGTGCTGCAATTTTAGCGATTTTGTCGCTACATTTATCGACCGTTTTGCCTGTTTAGCGATAAATTGCTCCAGATAGCGACCGGACAACTTTCTTTTAACGAGAAGACAGAACAATTAGCGACAACTTAGTGACATTAAAGTTTGAAAGGTTGCTTTAAAAGTTACCTTTTGAGAACGCACCTAATTATTTAAAGCTACACGTAAGCGGGTCGAAACGGCCTGTAGGACAAGTAGGTTCGGTGACCATAGTGACAAAACGGTGTACTTCACGTTGGCGCAGTCACACTGGTACACAGCACAATGGTCTTCGTAGGATTTCTAGTGGGCTCACAAGATGCATGTTTTTGTTCTTCTTTTTGCTTTTACATGGCATTTGTGAAAGCGACTATATATACCTTCGAAACAACTATGCGCAAGTTTTCATGCTGTAGAATAAAATATGTAACTCACCAAATTGATAGGTTGAGAAAATGCTGTGAAACAGGGGCGATATGCAGCCAAATTTTGCAGTGTGCGTGTGTCGGCTAGGAGGTAAATAAAAATTGCTAAACACGCCTTTTCGGCCCGTTCAAAGCCGTTATAAGAAACGCTTGAAAGTTTTCTCCTCTGTCTGAGGTGACCAGAGACGTCAAATTTCATATTGTAAGGAAATAAGGGCCGCTTTATGGGCGACGTATCCGAAAGCTTAAAATGCGTAGATTATTTGTGTACTCTGAAAATTATTACTAAATACTCATATTCACCTAAAGTTTATGTTATGTATAAGGTATGTAGTAGCTTTCAGATAGACCAAAAGGTGGAAGCGTAGCAATTGACCTGCAGAATAATCACGTAATTGCCATCAGCGGGTTAACATGCTTATAAGTGCGTCTCTTAGCTCTTACTTCAAGAGCGCCGAGACCTAGAAAATATGCAGCGATAATAACGTAGATAATGTAGATATTTGAATGCTACAAAGATCACATTACTCGAGCACTTATTTAATCGTGCTGCATTTACCAGCTCTGGATATGAAGGTAAACGCAGAATTTCAGTTGTAATGGCTCATTCTTATAAAGTATATTACAAAAATAAAAGCCCACTACACACTGCTGGTGCATTCGCAGTTTATTCTTTACAGGCATAGGACCTAGAGATACGGGAGACGTTTTGCTAAATGGTTTATGCCACTTTAACTTACATTAAGTAGTCCAAAATGCCTGCATTACCCAAAACGTAGCGAATAATCCACGCGACAGTTTTAAAGATGTTGCAGAGAAATTTAGTAGAAAGTTAATCACTTTTGCGTCCTGCTTTAGCGACATGCCTCGAAAAATTGAGAAATCGTGTTGACCACGACGCAGCGGTTTCGAGCGGTGATCGTGAAGGCTCTTCCGCGCATTTTTATTTTTTTTTTTACAGCACTCATGATCCTTCTACGTCTCAAACGGCAGCCAGTACCAGTGTGGCATAACGTTCCTTACTTGAAAGTGGCAAGCACAGATTGCAAACAATGGAAATGCACGTAATATAGAAAACAACTAGTGTGGGAATACAACATGGGCCCCAAAGGCCATGAAAATTCTTCATAGTAAATACCATGCCTACTGAAATGACAAGTAATATGCGACAATCCGATAACAATGTTTTCGCGGATCTCTGCACGTTTTTTTAATCTATGGGATCAGTTCATATGAAAAGAAAGAAAAGAAAAGAAAGGCACATAAAGCTATTGATTTTCTTATAGGTTTCCTAACAGAACACAATGAGAGAGGGAAAAATAAGGAGTTGGAGGTCGACAGCAAGCAGGAGGGACAAAACACGTGAACTTAGAGAAAAGTACAGTCAGATACAAATCGCACACTTTATTTTTTCTTCTGGATTCCTCATATCTAATCCATCGTGGATTTCGCAGGTTTTTTACGTTTTGCTCAGCAAAGAAATATATACTGGAAATAGCGATAAGGGGGCAAACTAAAACGTTTTTACGAATTTCAGCTTGTTTCCAAGTATCACCCATTTGAGGTGTTGCGTCTATTTAACTTTTGCATTGAGCCCTTCCATGGCATATCTTCCGAATCTGAAACCGATTCAAAATTGACCACTAGAATGAACACAGGAACCGCTTTGAACAACGGCTGGCTCTAGTTCGTGCCGAGGGACAAACTGTTAAAAAAAAACACTAATAAACTGCTAACGGGTACATTGTCTACTAGCGTCTACCAGTGCCCAGCTACTAAAATAGTACCAAACCAGAGTGAAAGAAACATGACTTTGTTGCCTGTGCAGTGTCAAGCCCGGCGGGTGGCATCTGCACGACTGCATAGTCATCTAGAACCACTCGCGCCGACGAAATTCTGCACATCGTAACCACGACAACACGTAAAAAATAGAAAGAACATGCCGCGTACGCTCCACCGCAGGCCTTGGTAATGTAGGGGTTCAAGGGAAAGGAGGTGCTTGATTTACGAAGCTCCGGTGTCATAATTAAATTGCTGCGAATCGCCTTTGTCATTGTTCTTTTCGTGTGTGTTTTTTTCTAAGTACGGCTTGCGAAGCACTGAGGGCGCCTTCATTTGCATGACCATAGTTTCGCACTCCATTATGTTGACCATAGCATTTACCTCCCTGTAGCATCGGCTGATGAAAGGTGGAGGTAGGAGAAGTGGGAGGGTGAGCAGAAAGGGGTGAAGACCGAACTGATTGTTTGAAGCTTTATTGTCATTGTACTTTCTTTTTTTATCCAACGCCTTTCGGGTATGCCAGGGCACCCATAGACGCAGTCGCTCAGTCTAGCGAGTTCGTCCTGCCGCGATGCTTAACGAGCAAAGTATTACAACAGCGACGAACAAATTGCCCACATTGGCTGGCACCCCCAGCAGTGCAGAGCGTAAATTAACTTACGTCCCCTTCTCTCAATCCTTCACTGTCCCTTATATTATTCTCTCCCTCAATTCCCACTTTCCGCGCGACTGTGCCTCCAGGTCGCCGTCGTGCATATATAACCCAAGGGCAAGCACGCCACGTTGCTATTTTGTTTCGGTTACGCAGACTGTATACTGCGACAAACGGCTTTAACTTCCCTCTGCTGGCTCTGACGCCTCTCAACGGGACATCTTTCTCTCGTTTTTTTTTCTTACTCATGCACTCTAGAGTTATTTACATGCACGTAGGAAAGCCTGCACGTCCATAAAACGAGAATGATGGAAGTGTGGGCTTGCTTTCTACGCTGTGGGGTATGTTTCAGAGGAAAACAAAACATCTAGGAGAAGGCGGTGTGTCGGCGAGTCAGGCAGTCTTGGTTTAGTAATGGAGAAGAACTTATCACATTCATTGACGGTGCATAAATTTTAGCAGAGAAATCTGGTTAACCTCCCTGCCTTTCCTCTTCATTCTCTCTCTCTCTCTCTCTCTCTCTTAGCAGAGAACATGTGTTTCTTGGTTCTGCACAGTAGTCGCATCGAAAAACAAGGCAAAGCAAACAAGCAAACAAAAACGTCCACATAAGCTCTGAGTAGGTTCGTCACCCAGCCGTATATACAGCGTGGCTCTGGTTCACTTAGGATTGCTGCGTTCTGCTACACCTGTTCAATCTGCTGGGGGCATTGCTATGTTTGGCGTTATTTTTGACGCACCACGTTCTGTGATGAATGGGAAAGCATTAATTATTATTAAAGCGCAGCTCCTGGGTGCCCGTTCCTCCATGGAGCGTCGGCGTAACCGAGTGAACGCGGACTGCAGCGGGGAACGGAAGAAGGCGGTAGCGAAGAAAACGTGAGCAGGAAAGCGGAAGAGGAGAGTATGGCAAAAGAGTGGACAGAAAAGCAGAATACGGCGATAGCGAAGAGCGTGCGAGGAGATAAGCGGAGGAAGCCACGTTGAAGCACCACCAGAAGAGGGCGCTTACGTCCGCGCATCCACGGCAGCGGCGGCGCCGTCCGTCCGTGAGAAAGCAAAATAAATAAATAAACAAACAAACAAATAAGTAAGTAAATAAATAAATAAAAAAATAAATAAATAAAAAAATAACCACAAAGCTCGCCTTCGCGTGCAGTGTTTGCCACAAGCGTTTCCCGGTAAAGGTTGCGGCTGCATAAGCTGCAGTTGCTGGGAAGCGGCAATTGTGTGGCCGGTCTATTTAAAGCGCCGCAGGTCGCGGGTCTGCCAGTCGGTGCGGCGATCGGGGCGATGACTCAATATATCGCGAAATGAAAACACGTTATAGCTGCGCTCAGACTTCGCATTAGGGACTATTGTAATCATCGGTGAATTTTTTCTTTCTTTCTTCTTATGGGTGGAGCTAGTAGTTTACATGGCATTCGACATACGTCTTCCCGTTGTGTAAATATGTGAACTCAAGTTATATATATATATATATATATATATATATATATATATATATATATATATATATATATATATATATATATATATATATATTAAATGGAAGCGAGTTCATACTGCGACCGAGCTAATAAACATGAAGCATGAGCTAGAACCAACAATGAGAATATGTGCAACAATTGCAGGCAAGAATTGGCGAAATTTATAACAAGCCACGAGTATACAAGAGCGCCCGTCGCAAATTCAGCATCACCGACTGGCTCACCGTGAAGATGTCTCCCACCGGTTATCATGGGCCTACCTGTGCTTATAGAACTTATAGGCCGCCAACATGTCGCTCACTTTTGGTGGCGTGTGATGCGGCTACGTATCGCAGACATCTCACCGCTCTGTCTCTTATCACGGCCTCCTTCGCTCACAAGCGTTTGTTGAGCTCCGCTGTTGTATCTTTCTTTTCTCTTGGGTTGAAAAACTCCCAACATTTTAAGAAAACTTGGCATTGCGTCACAAAATTGTGAGCTATGCTACTCATGGATGCCTTTTTTATATAGATCTTTCGCTAGACAAATCTTCCTTTTCTTCTATATATTAGGATCTCAAGGCTTTAGCACTATATAGAGGGAAGCAAATGGGCAAGGTCCAATGGAAGACGATGCAGAAGTACAAGTAAAATAAGTGTACAAGTATTAGTGCAACACGAGCCGTCAAAGAAGACCTACAGTACGTTTTCAGGAAAATAAACTACGACGCAAGAAATAAAAAAAATGAAAGACAAACAGCACAGAAACGTAAATATCACATTTTGCGAAGTGGCTTACAAAGTTTGCGAACTGGTTAAGGGCCCATTCGATGCCACCTCTGCATTTCTTTATTTTTATCAGTGGCAACATTCGTACATTGCCAGTGTCGGATTCCTGGAGAGCCTCGTATTTCAAACATGCGACATGGCACAGTCCAAAGATAAGAAAAATAAGTAGATCCACTGCAATTCTTCGAACCTATCTGCAGCGTAGCTTCAGTGAAGTCTTAATGAAATGCTCGTGTTTATTTTCAGGAACCGCAACATGTAATTGCATGAAATGTTTGTATTTCTTCGCAACAAATGTCTGAACTTTAGTGACATGCAATTTCGATGTCTATGCACTAGATTGCTCAAAAGCTGTGCCAAATTCAAACACCAAGTAAGCCGGCTGCACAGTATTCGACATATATACAGTGATATCACAATAAGTAAAGGAGTGTGTAATGCTTAATTATCGAGGCAACAATGCGGACATGCGTACGCACAGAAAGCTGCGACGCGTATCAATAGTGTCTAAATGTTGAGTGTAAGTGAAAGAAAATAAAGTATATCAAAAAACCTCCTAAATAAATTTTGTTATGCTAGTAACAGGTTGGTGTGTTTTAGAGAAGCTTATGGGCCGATATAACGTGTTCAGGTTCTATTTAGCCATTCATATATTAAAGGGAAGGTCTCCTGCCGAGTTCCAGGCACTTTAACGTTGGTATCTCGCCTCTAACACCGAACGCGTTTAAGAGATTGGTGGCGCTATGTAGGAAATGTGCAGCGAAGAAGCAGTTTACGAGTTCGTCATTTTAAGCATCGAGTCTCATACTATAATTGCTAAAGGAAACTGTGACCCTAGTGCTTATGGGAGCTGTAAGCAGGGGCATTCAGCCATGATGGGAATGGTGGGTGGTGCGTGAATTTGCATAAGCTTCATCCTTGAGGCCTCAAACAGCTTGGTGACATTGCAAACTCGGCCATTTCGATAAAGAAGAGTGTCATAAGTAATTAAACAAATATTAGTAACCTTGTCCAATGGCAGAATTCTAACGAAGTACCGCTAGCGCACAAGCTTGATATTGAAATCATTACGTCATGGACACATGTGTCGGCAAGCGGCATAGAACACTCTATTCCATGGGCACGGCACACTAGCGAGTTTTGATCCGTCAGTTGCACTAGAAGAAACCGACATATCATAAACGCCACGAGTGCGTGACGACACTATGTAAACCACTAAAATTTTAACACACACACACACACACACGACGGTTAACGCCAGCAGAGGAAGCACGTGGTCATTTGTGTAGAGAGAGAGAGAGAGAGAGAAAGATAGAAAGCAAAAGAGGACAGGCAGGGAGGTCAACCACACGAGTGTCCTGTTTGCTACCCTAAACTGGGAGTAAAGCATTGTAGTAGATGATGCTGCTTTGTCTGCTCGCAGAACAACTGTGATATCTGCGCCTATTTTGAGGCAATTGTCATGCTCATAGAATTGTCACTGCTATGCAACTGCGACCACTCACAACATCGTTTTGATGCTTTGTATTTAGTCTTGCAGCATAT
Organism: Dermacentor albipictus; assembly: GCF_038994185.2. NCBI lineage: Eukaryota > Metazoa > Arthropoda > Arachnida > Ixodida > Ixodidae > Dermacentor > Dermacentor albipictus. The sequence goes on from NC_091823.1 coordinate 91,809,555, forward strand.
TCTATATGCAACAATAACACCACTACATCATCAAGAATGGTACCATTAAGGGGACAGGGTAGGTCCTATTCTAGCCATGCATATTAGGCTATGTTCGGGACCCTTTTTCTCGTGATCTGCTGGGTTTAGAACATTAATCTTGGTGGCATTGTAATCAGCAATGTTAGGTAGTGTTACTGAACCAGGATTATCTTTTTTTAGAGATTAGATTTTTTGTTTTCATTTTTTTACTGGACCCACCAAATTTTGGAGCCAAAATCTTCAGTAAATAGCCTGTAAACAAAAATCCCCTACAAGAATATTTAAAATCCTGGTTCAGTAGACTTTCTGTAATGTTTGCTCAATATCTGGAAAATGTTATCGCCCTAGCGCTTGTAGTTTCTGAAAAAAAGGATCAAATGCAGCAAAATTTGGTGTTTTGAGATAATTGGCTTTGAATTGGAAGAAAGAGCTTTATTGCAATGTAGGACTATAGAAACAAATTCTGGCGCACTTTTTCAATAGCCACTAGCCCGGTAGACCCCTCCGTCGTCAACACTTCTTTTCTGTGCTAGCTGCCTTGTTTTCCGGGCCTGCTTAGTGACCAGTCACGTAGCCCTCTTTGCAAAGTACAGTCGCCACCGGTCAACTTCGCGCAACCACTGGACTGTGAACCGTCCTTGAGAAACTCCGAATGACCTCAAAATGTTGGCTCGACCAATGCTGCGGTCATTAAAAGTTAGCACAGCATCCACTGTCGCTTTTTTCAGCGTCTTGAGGCCAAGAAAGAATGAATGAATAAAGCCTTTATTTTAAGGAAGGGGACGGCTCTAGGCCGCTGGTGGGGATTAGGAGGGAAGGGAATATGGGTACCCAGACTGTTGGCTGAAACACTTCTTCATCTCAGTCTGGGATCTTCCGCTTTATGCAGCCTCAGGTGCATGTTCAGTTCCGCCGCTCTCACATGGGCTGATCGACCCCTTCTACACTACTCGAAACAGGCCACTTTGTCTGCCATATGTCGCAATGGCTTTCTGTGTTTCACGGTTAGTTTGTATTGCAATTCCTAGTGTTCTAATGTCTCCGTGTAGTAGATGCTGAATGTTGGATCTCCCTTGTGAAAAAGCTGCACAGCTCCAAATGAGGTGTTGCAAGTCTGCTCTGCATGACTCCTGGCAATGTGTACATCGGGTGTAAGTCTTCGCAATCGTGGCTTGTCTGGGTTGGTGCCATTTCTCAAGTATGTGTGGTGTGTATGCAGCGTTGGCCATAACCTTATTCAAGAAAACCTCTTCCGTGCGGGTAAGCCCGCCCTTGTCGTCAAACACATGTACTGGTGTAGCTTCTAATAGTCTCCGTTTACTGTCTGCTTTTATTTTAGTACGAATGTAATGCATGAGTGCTCTGCTAGGAGAGCCTGCAGCCAATATCTTTAGGTATGGATTTTGGTCCACGGGGTTTGGCGAGGAAATGGAGTGTGGGGAGCTGTACGAGTAATCAAGCCCACCCGCTTGCGCGGCAGCAGCGTGAGCGGCTGCGTTTCCCCCATCCGCGCCGGTGTGCCCCGGTGTCCATAGGATTTCAACATTTGTCCCAATGTCCTGTATTCTCTTTAGCTTTTTTCTGGTGTCGTTGGCCACCGCATCATCTGTCGTAGGCCCCGTTAATTCGGCCCCCAGGCCAAGAAAGACATTCTTTGGAGCGTGCTCCCATACAATGTTGTTGAACGCCTCATTCGCGTTCTGCGTTTTTCCATGGAGACATTTCTGGAGAAGCTCAGGCTTCGAGAGCTGCTGAAACACCGGCGTTCTGCTTCGAGCATTGCGCCGAGCGCGAAAGCTTCGATGCAGACACTCACGTGGTGGCCGCGGCGCCCACTCCTGGATTGTGTTGTAGAGAATTGGCCTCATTGGAGTTCCACTTATGCCGGTTTCTGCGGAAGAAACGTTTTTTAAAGCACTTCTTTGGCTTCGTCATTGCATTACCGCTGTATAACCTGCACCAAAGGGTAAATAAATTCGATTGTCCGCGAAAACACGCCAAAGCACGAGCAAAACACCCCGCGTTGCGAGTGATCCAGCTGCGTCTTAGGATTCGTTTGGCTAAGTGAAATATGCTAGCTAGGTTTTCACTGTTGCCAGTTGAGTGATAGCCATTCCTCTAAACGTGACAAAAAATAGGCGGTGAAAATTTTTTTTTTCAGTTTAGGAGAGGCAAAGATCCCGAGCATGTGTCAAAGGGGGCGTGGCTGGATGCTGCCTAGGTTTCCAAAAATGTTGATTTTGAGGCAAATATTTCGCGTACGCGCAAATGAAACACTGGGCCATGTTAAGGAAAGAATAGAGATTTTAAATTACACAAAAACAAAAAATCGATTTTTTCGGAAAATTTGCCTACCCTGTTCTCTAATAAATATTTACTTACGTTGGGATCTGAGAAAACCTTTGAATTTTGAGGAGTCTTGTAACTGGAGCAAGTGAAAGCGTAGAATAATATGTTGTGCGCGTAGCTGGTACAAAGTGCACATTCGAATATGCTGTTTCGTAGTACGGCTATGGATGTATTGAGCTATGTCTGAGATCTTCCCGTCTGTAAATTTTTGACATCGAACATAACACATTGCGTTTCAACAGTGGTACCTCACAGCCTTACATGAACAGCTTTACTGCATTACTCGTAAAGGTATTATCCCTTGATTCCACTAAGATAAGTTCTTTCATCACTGTATAGGAGCAACAGATTTTTTGAAGTCAGCATCAGATGAGGCTTGATGACGCCATGCTTGGGCTGCATTTGTAACGATTGCTTTACTCTTTAACGCGATAGGGTTAAGGAGCCCGCGTCGCAGAAAATTTGGCGTTGGCGTCCCTCGTCCCGCGTCGACCATCTTGTGAGCGACAAATCATTCCGAACTACACATACCCAACCAGGCTGGCCCTCTGTGTAGCGCGAAGACATTACAGAACTGACTGAATTCCTGAATATAAAATACATCTGAAAAACTGCAAAGTACGACTAAAACAAAACCTACAGATGTGATAGCGTAGGATTGTAATTTGAATATAGGAGAAAACATAACTCGGTTACGCTGAAACTCAAACGCAAACCCCTTTTCCAGCGTTTCTACCATGTATAGAGCGGCACGCCCGGTTCCTTGCAATACCATGAAGGTGGGGCTGACTTCTCCGAATCCGCGGCCCATACAAAAAGCCATGTTTCTGCCAGAAAGCCTCCCTCCGTGCATATCGTTCAGTGCCAGTGTTTCCCGGTAAACATTGTGGTTACGTAGGCTGCAGTTGCCGGGAAGTGTGAGAAGCAGTCAGGGACCTTTCAATGTTTTCGCGTTCCCCTCTTAAAGGCAAAGCTTAAGCGTTCTCCATATTTTGATTCTTCTTATCCTTAGTCATACGTTCGCAGAAAACCGTTCCAGAGCTATAGCCGTGTTTAGCCAGTTCTCGCTAAATTCATAACAAAACATTAACCGGAAAATAGCTTTCACAAGGTCTGGGCACTGCCGTAGTGCGGCCAGCTTAGCAACAGATTTTCAAAACACGATGTTATCATCAAGATGCCGTCATGCCGGCGATGAAACGTACTTCGCGAACGCGTCATAATGCTGCGCTCTTTCCATAATTTCTGCTCTCCTGTCCTATCCGCAACAAGGAATGATTACAATCTCTTCAGCTACAAAGTGATAATAAGAAATTCCATGACAACAATATGCCCCAACCGATATCGAGAAATTTCATGTCTTAATAATAACGCTCCAAGCACCTGAATCATCACGACACATTTTCTTTTGCTTGCGGCATACTTATTGCAGTTAACTTATGATGCTTGCCCGTGTTTTCAGAGACAAGTGAGCTAGCGAAAGTCTCCTGCCCATTTAGAACAATAGGACAAAGATTACAATAACAGTAGTACTGCTAAGGCAACGATCACACTTTCTCATATAGTTAGGCCGAAAACGGTAATATGTGTTAACACTAGGCCAGTACTACGTGCAACGCTCGGTTGAATTCAGTTATACAAGACAACATGGACTAACAGTCAGCTTTACAACCATCAATAGCTCCTAAGGTACCCGTTGCAGTTCCCACCACGGGGAGCAAGGAGCAAGTTTCTAAACTACAGCCAGGTACATAAATTACGGCTGTGTTTGCAAGCAATTGTAGTCCAACCACAGTTAGAAGCTCGAAACGTGATTGGCTGTGTCTGTCCATCCGCCATTTCCGCTACACCATTGTTCACATCACCAAGCCGTCACCTTTTGGCCATCTCCTCAACCCTTTCAATCAAACCCGCCTGAAGGCAAAGGAAAACAAAGCCTCGCTCAAGTCGCCACAGGAGATTCAACTTATGGCCCCGCCGTAATAATAACTAAGACAAACGTGCACTCCAACCACTGTTCTAACGTGCAGTATTGGAACTTAGCATATTGTGCGGAGTTTTGCGCGCGGCACACACTGTGAGCTTGATGACGTCTCTGCGTGTATTTAGTGGGGCTGCAGCACTTATTACTGTGGCCAGAAAAAGACGACACTGCGTGGATTACAACAAACAAATTGTTCTCGGGGAATGTGCCTTCTAGGGATCGATTTCTAAAGATATTAACTAAGCGCACAGCCACCCGCTTCTTGGCCTACGCACGACTAATTGCAAGTATGTTTCATCTTTTAAACAATCACCAATATCATAAACATCATTATAATTATTACCGTCGTCATTCTCATTGACAAAATAATCATCGTCTTCATTAATATGGTAGTGTTCGCTTTGAGGGCCTTCTGCAGTCATGCAAATAAGAGCTAGAGGAATTGCTCAAATATGCTGCTTTTTTGTGTGCTTGTTCGGTTGGCTACAAGGTACAACTGCCCAGGGCCGGCTGAAAGCAGAAATTGGTTGATGTTTCGCCCAAATGGCAGGAGTATTCAAATCAGAGGCAAGAAAATGAGTAAATAATTATCGCCAATGAAAACGCGACTCACAATAAAAATAATAAAGAGCAAATTTTTTATGTGGACGCTGTTTAATAAAAATACGAAGGAATCGATCATTAACAATGTGAACTTCAAACCTAAATACAAGCTGCATATAGAATTATCGAAAAGTGCCAAGACAGTAATTCAGCGAGTGTGTCTTGGGACACCCCACACAAATCATCTTCTATATAGCACAAAATAGGCTTCATCTTCAGGTTGCTCCTGTGGCAACGACAGTGAGGATGTTCGCCATCTACTCTTCGAATGCTCCAGGCATACGACGCATAGACGGGAGACAGAACAAGCGCTAGACTTCATTGATGCTAACCGAATATTATCACTCACAAAATTACTGTAGCCTAGAGACCATCGAAAGTAACACAGTGTAACGCAATGAACTCAATGAACGCACTCGAAAAAAAAATTTTTATTACACAGGCATGCTTAACGAGTACTCGACAGAACAAAGAACAGTAATACAATGTAACTACAACTTGCTTCCATTATCTGTATTTATGAGCACTTGTATATTCTGTTTTATACTATTTTGTATTCTGTGCTGACGCTCACTTTTGATTGTTATATCTATGTGCGTGAACTGTATCTCGAGAATGCATTGCGGAACTGTTAATCTGTTTACCTGCTTATCACAGACTGCACCACGACCTCTTGTGTGTTTGTGACTCTGCATACGCGTATTTGTGCAAAATCAGTGTGGTGCAACTTGCTTTCACCTTTTTCATCTGTATAGAACTTTGTGCTGTGTATTTGGAGCTTAAGAAGTTTGTTGCTTTTATTGCTATATAGACATATATATAACCTTCAAATGTGGTTCAAAAGAAAATACATGGCACTAAGAGCTAAAAAAAACTTCCAAAAAGGGAAGACATTGGCGAAATCAGCGGAAGTATCATGTACACCTAGGCTCCATTCAGACTACAAAAATATGGTCCTTAGCAGCAATCAATTTTTCCTTAATTGGAAGTTTGTTTGCGGCTACCGTGCTAAGAATTTCGAAACAAGATATAGCATTATCAGAAGAGTTGCTGATGCAGGGACTCCTTCACCGCCGCTTTTTCTTCACAAACATTTCGGCGACACATACGCCAGCATAACTTATATGAAGATAACTTAAAGTAAAGCCAAGGTTTGTACCTGGAGGGATCTAATTTAGTTTTGCAGGTTTGCTTGCCGGCGTCCCACCTTCTTCTGTTACGGGATAGCAGCGAAGACCGTTCCTAGCGGCGAATGCCAGAGAGAGGCCAATAAATTATACGCTCTTCGAAGAGTCTCGTGCCTTCTGGGACGATAAAAAAAAGAAATTTAGGATAGCATGTCTAGACGGCAACGGGATTTCTGGCTATTCCAGTCCGGGCAAAAAAAAAAAAGAAAAGTAGAAATAACGCCGAAAGCACTTCAGAAGGAGACCTGGCCTAATTTAATAGGTCCTGGGAAGTTTTCTCCGAAGTGTTTCGTGATTAATGAAACCTCCAAGAGGGCTCTCGGCCTTCGGCTTCGCTTACCCTTACCCTGAAATGCCTTTTCTTTCTCTTGCTTTTCTGGACGCAGTTAAGAAGGCTGTTCCAGGCTGTACAAGCTGGAGGCGGAAAAAATAGTGGAAAAAAATTTTCTCGCTTCGAGATCATGGGTGCAGATCAATTTGGGAACGAAAAAAGGGGCCTGATTCGGCAGCGCGTAAAATATACGGTAATCATGTGCGTGCGTAGCCTGCGTGCGTCGCCAACAGTATACAGAGTTCCTGAACACAGTCTGAGTTATGAGGAAGGCTGTGCGAGCTCGGCAGGTAGGGTTGCATGCTTTGTACGGTGGGCGAGAAACAAACCAGGGAACCGAGTATCGCTTAATTATGGCTGGAAGCCTTGGGTGTAGAACAGAGCGTTTACTCGAAACGAGCAGACACTGCGATTTGTAGACGCTGTGTAATTGCATTCTACAAAGCGTTTTGGTATTTAAACGCAGATTCACGGCATTTCCTTTAGATTACGTCACTTAGGGAAGACTATGAAAGCGTGCTAGTACAGCTGTTGGTGTGTGTGCACTTTGAAATCTGAAATACCGCGAGGTGACCACTTTTCGCATTCTGCTTTTGCTCTAGTGTTCCGTTATACACACGAGTTGCGTATTCATTATAAAATATTATTTCACATGAAGAACGGCAAAAACCAAACGTGACCAGTTTGCTAATGTGGTAAACAGGTCCCTTCGGAATGGTAGTAGCAATTTATTCCTTTTATTTTAGCCATAGAGAAGACTAATGACGAAATGTGGTATGCGTGCCAGTGAAATCATTTTAATTACATAACACTGCTATGGGTGAAAACTATAAAAAAAAACTACGAAATATCGTTGGGGCACCTTGCGTATAACTCCACGCAATGCATTAGTATCGCTGATGCACTGAGATGAACATCAGCCGCAGAAAGAAGAGAAGCTTTACAGATGAACACAAGAAAAATTATGATTTGAACCTGCAAGCCTATAGTGGGGTGTGAAAGCAGAAATATTTTTCAGAGCTACGGGATTATCGAACACACCATGACCTGTGCTGGAGTGATTGAACGCAAGAAGAGTGCAAATGTTGTAGGTATGGATTGCGCCAGTCGGCATGAGACTCTTCCTCCCAATGTCAATTTGTTTCACGCATTAAACAGGGCAGGCTGGAGATGGGAGTTCAAGACTTTGAGCAAAACAAGAGCAAGGTAAACGCGGGAGCCAACATTTAGACTAGTGGACTTATCTTTTTCAAGGCGACATATGATTTTCTCGGTACAATATATGCAGATAGGGTTCTTCTAAAGGGGAGAGGGGGTAAAGCGGGTGGGTGATGAAACTACGGATGGTGTGTTAGCGGCGACGGAGCAGAATTGAAAAGAAACGGATGTTATTCCCACGGCTAGTCACACGGCCGTGTGATCAGCCGTCCGTGTGTTTTTAGAGGAAGGGGCCTAGGCGATGGTGGTGGTAGGGAGGAGGTGGCATTATCTGTTTCCATGAACCCTTTAGGGCAACCCAGCCTATAAATATACTGTGCCAAGGAAAACATATGCTGCCTAGAAAAAGGCAAGTCCACTTGTCGAAATGTCGGATGCCGCGTTTACCTCGCTCTCGTTTTGCTGAATTTATTTCACGACCATTTAAAGAAGTTGAATTACTGAGTGATCAAAGATTAACTGATCCGGCCGGCTTCTTCGGCCTTGCAGAATCACAAACACAATTGCGAGTGGAAATATCGCTTTCGACCGCACGTATCTAGCAATTATTTCGAATGCCCCGAACTAAGCCCCCGTAAGCTTTCCTCCTCTCAAATTACTCCGAGCGTGAATACAATTTGTACTAAATGCAATTCTTTCGATAAGCACGCCACTTCGAACATATATGCCTAATATTTAAACAAGATATTTACAGCAAGATGGAGATTTGGAGCGATTAACAGTGTTCGAACAAAATATATCTCTTGAGCCAACGTTTTGATGAGAGGCTTTGCCTTCGTCCGGGTCCTGATGAATAGAAGTGCCCTTGTTTAAACTTCAGCTCTATAAATATCTCTTGTTAAGCCAATATGAAAACTATAAATTTTGGTCCTCGCAAACTAGTGCTTGTTTTTTAAGCATGGTTGCAGATCAATAAAAGGTAAAGTATTATGTGACTTGCAGCTTGTACTTCTAGTGCAGAAGGTAATGGACATTAAGAACAACCATTGTCATCTTAACAAGACCAGTTGCCAAAAAGCTAACTATCTTTTATAGGTCAAATCTTCCAAGAGACCCGATGTCCAGCTATAACTGCCGTCGTGCATCAACCATACTAGTCCTAATGTCTCAAGCTTCGACACCGATTAGCCAATATTCTACCTTTTTTATGTCGTCATAGTTGAAAGTATTGAGCAGTTGTCCAACAAGGAACGTTCTGGAGCCAATGTTTCAACAAGGGGACTTTTAAACATTCCTTGTTCGAACAGTACTTATCAATTGAAGCCTCCAGCTTCCTTTAAGAGTTTGTCTTGTTTTCACTGTTCGTTTAAGTTATCTTAGAAACCAGTAGGTTAGGCATCGTTCTGAGCACAGCAGAGCCTTGCTAAACGTCAATGAATTTGTGCTCCATATATTATACCTTCGGTAGTCTTTGCACGTAATACGTCACACAAATAATTTGTGTTTACATATCACCCGATACGCGATCAGAATACCAAATACATGTAAGGGGTATGATTGCGTTGGCACAGTTCATTTTCTTAGCTAGAGAGAGAGATATATATATATATAAAACATCTTTATTGAAAAGTCACTGCTGGATTCGAAAGGGGAATGGATAGGCTGGGAAGCTAGCCACATAAAGCTCTACTTTCCATCAGACGCAGGCCAGGCCTTCAACCGTAGCTGCGTCCTCCGCCAACCGGACAGCCCAGAGCTGGTCATAGTGAATACTTCGGAACTCAGTTTCGATGGTTGTCAGGTCATTAACATGAAATGGGCGAAAATGCAGATCGCAGTTGTCTGAGAAAGCAATCGTCAATAAAAAAGGGGTGAACACAACTGAAAGAAAAGCCAAGACAAAGGAAGAAAAACACGATATGTTGAAGCATGTCATCTATTAGGGGGGAAATGCTATGGGGGATGGGGGCGTTAACTCAACCAACAGCGCGAAACTACGTGGAATAGAGCTTGATGGAGCAACCCGAAATGTTGCATGGCATGTTGCGCAGTGTATGCAGCAGCGTTGCTGTAGTGTACTCCCTGAGCAACACAGATATAGAAAAGAGGCGCACTCTCGGCGTTGTGCCGGGATGCTGGGGATACGCCTTGCGTTGCCTGCAACTGTCATCCGTTCAGCGATCCTCCTTCACGAACTCCGACCCAATTTGAAACAAGCAGCCACTTTCCCGACGCCCACAAAACGTGGGCGAGTTCGGCTTCCTGGCTGCCCTCGAAGACAACTGGTGGAGGATGCCGAGCGTCAGCTGCCTTCGACAGAGACGCCACCCCGCCTTCATTTACTGTTGCTCGCATCGATAGCTTTTTCTTCGGAAAACAGCAGGCCCGCGCCCTTTCCGTCACCACTTGAAAACTCGCTCCACATGTCTATTGCATTTCCATCACGTTCGGTGTCACTTTTTCCCTTTATCTTTTCTTTACCGGAAAGCGCGTTAAAGTGTGTGTTGAGATGTTTTGGGATTTCAACGATCAGCAGTTTGAAGAACTGCAGATATGAAAAGGATCAATTGTGATCGTCCTGCCGCAAATTCATTTCTATCGCCCTAATTTAACTTTCACGTGCACCTACTACCATCGTCATTTTAGTGAAAATGCGAGACAAAACTGATGCGATAGGCTTATACTCTGCACTTTTTCCGTAAGCGAAATAAGTTTCTCGACCTTCATATTGATGAGCGATATCATAATTTTGAACCTTCCTTCTTATTTTCCTTTAAATGGGATTATCATCCTTGGCCTAGTCTCCCCCTTTGGAGGGTTGCTGCAGTATGCTATGTAGCACTTGACACATCACTCTTGCTTCTCCATTGCTATTGGTGAGATAAAAAGGAAACCTTTCCGACAGCGGGTACCACTAGTTTCCAGGCCGATAGCTCTGCGAAGAGTTATATTTTGGAGTCGGCAGCGTTAAATCTTGTTCTAACGCACAATTTTCGAGCGCTGCTGCATTCTGCTCTATAGCCCCTGAAACATAGTTCTCGCTAGCGAAACAAAAGCGCGTGCTCAGAGTCATCAGATGCAAAACAGAGCAGCGACACGTTGCCCAGCTACGAGGTAAATCACGAAAATATATGAAACTGGTTACAGATCCTTCCTTGCCATAAGAAATTGCAATCTAAGAGGGCTTTATCATATTTCGAGTTTGAAGAACGTAAAGGAAGCAGAACTGCTGCCCTTTGATGTTGCTCTGCTGCCTAGGAAGTACATTAATATCAATATATTGAGACCCACCGATGCCTGACTTCCCGAGTCAGTTGAAGAGGCGTTCGGACTCTAAAGAGACTTGAAATATTTTGTAACGACAGCGTCAAGAGTAGGGGTCAATGACCTTGGGTGCATAGGACGACGTACGGCCTTTAAGAACGCCAAAATACGAGATAATCCAGAGACTCCCCATTTGTAGAATCGGTAAGAAAAAACTGCAAACACTGGAAATGAAGAATGACCACTACCTATTTTGAAGAAAACTGTCTTCAACAATATAGTGTGTCGTTATATGGATTCAATACTAACCTCATTAACATTAACGCTTGCACTCGTTGCAAGATGAGTTCTGCTGGAATTATTTTCGTAGTTGGCTCGGACATGACTTATGCACCGCGTTCTGTCACAAGCCATTATCGCTAGGATCAGCCACTGGGTGCAGTGCATGATAAAACAAAATGAATGAAATACATAGTTACGATGGGGGGGGGGGTGCGCAAGAGCGCTTCTGCAGAGTTCTCTTCAGAATATTCCTTCATTCGACTTCAATCAGTCGACTTAATTACTTCGAAGGGGCGTTTCTGGATTACCTGTACTAATTTACAACAGCTACGAGTGTGTCCATACATTTAAAGTTTCTGCACTCGTTTAGCATTCTCTTCAATTTTACCAGGATGGCACCGTTGCAGAATAAGCTTAGATTATTATGCAAAATTCGCAGTGGATCTGTCCGAGAATGTCGTGAAAGACTGGCCAACCAAGAACCAGCTCCGCGATGTGAATGGAGACAGGCTCGTAAACAGACTGTGAATTGTGGCAAATACTGCGGCTAGTAATACTGACAGAACACATTTTCAGCATCGCAGTGTCCGCTTGTACATCATTCAAAAGCGGCCTAAAATGTGGCTCGTATTAGGATAAGTCGTGTGCTATGTGGTGATTTCCAGAAGCGGAATCACATTTGAAGCCTCTTAATCACTAAGCACTTTAATTATTTCAGAAGATAAATAAATAAAATGCGTACGTGCCTAATCGCATATTATGACTATATATATAGGCGATGTTACGCGTAACACTGCCCTTGATGTTCATTTGATATTATATTTACAATTTTCCCCGGTGTACCCCCGGGCTAAATTTTAGCCCCTCTGTCATTTCTCATATATATAAACGGCATCGCAAATAATTTACCCTCTTAATTAGAACTGTACGCCGACGATTGTGTCATTTACGACGTAATTTAAACGGCAGAGGACCACCTACGCCTGGACAATTCATTCGCAGTTTTGAGCTTGATGTGAGACTTTGCAAATGAATACTAACTTGTGTAAGATTATTGCAACGTCATTTAGAAACAGGACTACATCCTCTCTTCTTTTGTTATTCGCACAACTCCATTCTAAACCATTTATACAGCTATAAATATCTAGGTGTCGTGTTCAGAAGCACTTTTTCTCGGACTCACCATGTTCACACGGTCGCTAACAAAATACTAAAGAAAACTGGCACATGTGAAGCGCACAATGCCATATGCCAGATAAGAGACTAATCTTCTATTTTACAAGTCGCTAATTCGGCCGATACTACAATATGACTCAATTGTCTGGTTCGCCTTCAACCATTGTAATATAAAAGAAGTTGATGCAGTACAAAAAAAAGTTGTGCGCTTTATATGCCGTGCGCACGATAGGTACTTCTCCCCGTCATCTGCGCTCCCTTCATTACACTTATCACAACTTTCTGCCCGTCATGAAATTGATCTACGTATACAATATTCTTAATTCTTCATGTCGGCTTTCATATAGCGAATACTTATGTGGTTGTAAGCAATCGCGTACAGGCAGATACCATGAACTCGAACTGAAAAAGATTTTCGCTCGCACGAAGCTGCTTAAATAGTTTTTTTTCCGGACGTGCTACTGACCTGTGGAATTTTTTACCTGACAATGTGCGTTCACTCATCAAATAGATTTTTCGCCGCACTGCCTGGCGACACAGCCTAATACCATGTTAATACTTTTTCCATAATAATAATTACATGGTGGGCTTTACGCGCCAAAATCCCGACCTAATTAAGGCGTGGCGTAGTGGGGGACTCCGGAAATTTGGACCACTTGGGGCTCTTTACCGTGCACCTAAATCTAAGTACATGGGTGTTTTCGCATTTTACCCCCATCCAAATGCGGCAACCGTGGCCGGGATTCGATCCCGTGACCCCGTGCTTAGCAGCCCAACGACATAACCACAAAGCAACCACGGTGGGTTTTATTTACATTTTTATGAACATATTTGCCTCTTCTGTAGTTTATGACTTGTACCCAACCCTATTTTTGCCCTTCGCTGGCGGCGAGTATGTTCAAATCAATTATCAAAAATAAACAAACAAGCGACAGATGACGATAAACTGCATAAATAACGATTATAGCGACAGAGGAGGAGTAGTGCTTGCCCATTGGCGTGGTGCGGTGAAGCTGGTCATTTACTTCTCATGCAACAGAAAGTTGATGAAAACTAGGAGAACTACATTTAGGCAATCGGATGCTGGCAAGTAAGCGTTCATCGTAAGTCACACAGACAAACGTACGAAAAAGTTGCTGATGCGACGGCATTAGCATAACCTAAGGAGCCATGTGGTCAATGACAGCACCTACCACTTGTTTCTTCGGTACGCTTGCTGAATACTTGGTCAATTGACCAAGCGAGTAAACCACTTGCATTGTCAATAACAGGATATATTAATTGATTTCTGTTGCACCTTAACTCAGATGGGACCACATGACAATGTTCGCGCCCAGCGCAACATTACGTGCGAAATTACTCAACCCTAAATCATTTCCTCAATTTAATTTTAATATTTTACAATTTTAGCAGCCCCTCTAATTCTCTTGAGTCCCAATGAATTGTTGCAATAAGCCTCGATGGGAATTGGTTCAGGAACTTTGATGTTGTGTCCATTAAAACAAGGCAATAGCAAAAATGAAGCTTAAATTCAGGATGTAAGTGGCGCTGTATAAAATAACCAACAAGGATGATGTCTGACCTGCGGGGCGACTAGTATTAAAAGCTACGGAGATGAGGAAATCATGAGAATGAAATTACCTTGATGGGAGTGGGTGCCCCAGCTCGCGGAGTTTCGTTTGTGTGACCCCATTAACCTTCTTGCGGCTTTTCATTATGATTGCATTTAAGCGATGGAAAACGCGGCAGGGTCCTTTTCATTAGGATAACGGATACTCAGTGAATTAGACATTGGTGCAATGCGTGCGCTGGCCTCATCTAGTTAAGGAAAGAGGTGGCTCCATGTAGCTGTAAGTCGAGATGTGCTTTGAATAACTGTCTTAGAGAGACTAAGTGAGGGAGGGAGGGGTGATAGATATAACATAACACATAAATTCAAGTATACGGTAAAACAATAGAAAGCATAGTCATCAACAAAATTAGCAAAAAGAATAGCATACATTGACACAGTACACAAGTATGTTTTCAAACCCAAAAGTGGTTTTAACGAAAACGAAAACAAACACAGTACGCATGTAAACGCTGAAATATTGTGCATCGCTCCAAACGGGTATTTCACGCAAGAACACTTTGGAAACATAGGTGAAAAGTGGGCACACTGTGAAACACACGAAGCATGGCAGCTGCGAACGAATAACAGTTTCGAATCTAACAATGAGATGATGTGACCAGGCTCAAAGCGAAACAGTACTATTAATTAGAGGAGATAGCCGTAATGCCAGCCGGTAAACGGTTCCATTGGCGAATGGTTTTCGCAAGGAAAAAGAAAAGGTTGCTGTATCCTGCCGTCCTGTATTGATATTCACGCACTTTTCGAGCATGGTAATATGGTTATGGTAATATGGAGCAGGGTAATATAATACATAATATGGTTTGCAGATACATGTTTCGTGTGGAATGTTAATGTAGGAATAGTTTATATTATGGAAAAGTATGAGCCTTGCGTTACTTGTCTTTAGAAAAAGCCCACAATTAAAAAAGAAAGGAATTACCGACCCGATAGGGGGATTGAAACTCGGTGCCCCATAACAGCACCCCGATGCAAATTTTTAGGCCACAACCACTGTTTTCCTTTGTGGTCTTTTTCGCAAATATAAAACGCACGCGTGCATACCTTATACCCGTAGCGGCCAAAGCAATCGTAGACAAGCACAAAACAAACACTTCACCGGCACAAATGATATACAGTAAGCCTTTCTCTAAAAATATACGCACGATTGTAGCTTAACTAGGAGGATGTTCTTTTGCCTCCCCATTAGGCCACAATCACACGCACGGTTTTGTCATGCCTACGCCAACTAGCTTTCTGGGGTGATCCCCTTGTGTGGGAAATAGCGAAGCACGGGTGCATGATAAGGAGGAGGAGAAGGAGGAGGAGGAGAAAAAAACTTCATTCTGGTCTTGTACAAGGTGTTGGCACCTGCCTGGCTAGTCCCTTGTTGGGAGTGGGAGATCCAGCCTCCTAGCCCTATCACGAGCGTACTGGACAGCCAGGACTTGAGGGATACAATCTGGAGATCTGATCATTCTTAAAAACCGATTCCGGGAAATGCCAGGGCGGAACGACCCACATTCCCAGAGCAGATGTTCAAGCGTGCATATCTTCTTTTTGCATGCTTTGCATATAATATTCATGTCTGCAATGTCATACCATTCGTTTATTTGTGCAGGTGAATAAGAAGACTGTTTGTAATTGCCTAAGTGTAACTGCTGGTGCTCTGTTTAGCCTATAGTGACGGTGTGGAAACTCCCTCATTCCCATGTAGTAATGTTTTGTAATTTCATTGCATGTAATAAGTGTATTTCTCTGTAGGTTCTCCAATCCAGCATAATCAAAACCATATGTAAAAGCGGCGTGACACATGCACATGCGCGAGTTTTCTCTACGCCATAGAAGGAGGTAGAAAACGGACAAATATTGAACATATGCATCATTACACGCTTTCCGAAAGCTTCTCTTCAAACAGATTTCAAAATGTGCATTCGATCTGCATAATGATTACTTCGAAATCTCTCCTTTCCAAAGCAAAATAATCAGCGCCCCATCTCCTTACCTACTATCAATATTTGTGTCGATTAGCCTGCAGTAACGCCCACCAGGGTGCCTTAGCAGTGTGGGTGTTGTGCTGCTAAGAACACTATCGCGGGATCACTTCCGGCCGTGGAGGCCACATTCCGAACAGGGAGAAAGGCAAAAACACCCGTATATGCCCTATAATGGGTGCACGTCAAAGAACCGAAGAAGGTCAAACTAAATCGGGACTGCCCCCTTACGGCGTGCTTCATATACAGACCAAGGTAGTAGCACGTAAAATCCGAAAATGCATTTTCTTTATCCAGCAGGAATGACAGACCAGGACAAGAGGTTTGACACGTTTTGCGAGGTTTATCTGTCCGCTCTGAAGCATCGTGCTCATGGACAGACTACAAACTGCCGTTTCATTTTCCTCGTCCTCTTGAGGAGATTGATTTTGACGCCTTCTGAACCTGCCGGAGAATGACGCCACAGGCGGATCCTAGAAGTGCACAAGTTGACGGGGCTAAACCGACTGCACAAGGGAAGATGGCGGTGCTGACCTCGAGTATGGCGAGAAAACTAGCCAGGCTCTTTTTACGTCATGCCTACTGACGGCATCGCTACCTCATTTACGGGTGGTTTTTGCTTTGGCGTGATAACAGACTTTCCAACAATGAAGTGAGCCACATCAATGTACTGCTGCAACGTTTCCTCGATACTTAGGTTTTGCGTAATTGATCTATATATCGGCAATAGTAAAGTTCAGAAAGGTACGGGCACAGATCGAGGCAATCAAATGGTCTAAAGTTATTGAGGCTACTGGGTTCACTCATGGAGGCCATTGTAGCTGGCTGTTGTTTATTTTTTGATATGCGTTTCTTTTGATCTTCGTCTCTTGTTTCACAGCCATTCGATACAATTTATTGATGCCGTTTCTGGCGTCATATAACAACGCCATATAACACCGCCCCCGCCACTGCGAAGCCGGCGCATGGTCTCCGAAATGCGTGGTGTGCGAACGCTGAGAAATGTGACATGCGGCAACCGGGATTCTTTCTTGCGCTTTTTTCAACTTGCTGCGCCACCTGCTGGCACTTCCGGGAAACTGACGTGTGACCTCCGAGACGAGAAATGTGGTGGACCGATGCCTGCCAATGCGGAGAATTGTTCTCTAGCTTTGCATAGACTCAGTGGCATATACTCAGTGACACGAGATGGCGAGAGGTTCTTTGAAGAGCCCTACATATCCAGTGCAATCATAGCACAGCTCGTTAAAGCTTTGTCGTGAGAGATGTCCATTGAAAAGTGGCACATAGCCAGTGAATTTGTGGCACCGCCTATCAAAGCGTCGTAGTTTTTCAGTCTATGAGGAGCCCTTACGAGGTAGGTTTGATACCACTCCGCATCCGAGCTGTTTAAGATATTGTTTCTTCAGTGCAGAGTGGAACATTCCTGTGGCACACATCTAGTTGCCCTAGTTGTCATCAAAGAAGTTTATTTAAGATCGGCACACACGTATTCGCACATACTCGTTGACCAAACTTGACATCGAAGAGGTACATTGAAGACCGACAAAGACGGAGTGGCATATACCGAGTGTTCCAAGTTGATGACAAAGAGTTTCCTCGGACAGCGGTACCTACCGAGTCCGGCATCTATAGTGACTTATGTCAGCGTGAAAGGCGTTCATTGAACTGCGGCAAATTTATACACATTGCCACATACTTAGGGACCCAAGTTCGTCTGATGGTTGGTTTCGAACCCTGTTCTCGCAGCACAGTAGCTCGATGCACTACCCTTTCCACGACGGACAATTCAGTGACCAAGACATGAAAAAAAAGAGATGGTTAGATACGAACATAGATAAATGCATCGATAGTTACAAACATACATAGTTGTCACGTGGAAAGGGCGTGAAATACCCCAAGAATTCTAACATGCTTAAAAAGAAAATATTCGATTGCATGGTACCTAGATAAGTTGCCTCAAGCAGTCTCCACCATGCAGGTTTGCGACTGCCGGCCACGTCAGCGGTAACCTAGTCATCCGTAGACAGAAATACATTTGCACGTAGTCTTCGTGTGCGCAAATCCGTACGTGTCGTGTGCTGTCGGTGCAAGACATCCAGTGCAAGCAGAGCTGAAACTTCTTCCCAACGGCGAGACAAGCCAATGTTGCACGTCACCGAAATCCCTCGCGAAAACTAGAGGAGTAACAATTTTCACAAATAAGACCTTCGCTGAAGACTACCTTGATTGGCGCTACACTTTCCGATTCATCTCTTGCACGAACTTCAAAATTGAATTAAAATTCTTTGTAAGCTAGATTTGCTGTTTATACTTGAAATGTCATACCTGTGAGCTCAATGCAATAAATAGTGCCAGTTGTTTGTAGTTGTGATTTTTGTCTCAGAACCCCATTGTGTGCTCAAAGCACCTTCGCTTTTGATTGCTTCTATCGTCAGAAACGTAATTGGCTGCATGTAATTCCTTACTGAAAAAGTGATTTAATTAAAGTGAGCTTTACCGAGTTATCAAATTATTCAATAAATTAAAAAGGATAAAAAATGCCCTTGAGTACAAGTTAGTAATCTCGTGTAATTCGTTATGTACAAGTATGATGTACATTCAACGAATGGCTCATTTGGTTTCAAGCATGATTGAAAAGAAAAAGAAAGAGCGTTGACATACTTTCCAGACATGGCTCTTGAAATGATAAAATAACTATTAAAGCAGAAAATATTCTGATAAAGAACGCGTCTGTGCTGCTTAATTAATATCTCTCACGTTTGCTAGCACAAGTTCTTTTCATTCGTTTAGCAGTTTGTTTAGCAGTTAGGATAATTGGAATTTGCCTTTATTCCGAATTGTTGACTGAAGGCATATCTTGCAAATATCGACGCGTACATGACCATTTATATCAAATCTGCAATGATGTCAGCGGCGAACGAGAATCCGTACTCAGGGAAATCATTAATGATGGCTATATGATAGTGTGATAGTGTTGTCTTTTTTTTTCGAAGGGTACTGACGTTTCGCATTATTGACTATGTTATGTGCACCAGTATAAATCATGAAGCAATCAGGAATCTAAGAAATACGAGGTGTATTTTTCAAGTTATAAGTGACAGTAACGTCATTTGAAGAACACATTTCATATCATTTAACCCATACTGTGCAGTTAAAGCACCACATCCTTTTAACAATCCACGTAAAGCCATTTCAGAAAATTTCGCTGAAGAACTTGTTGCTTTGCGGCTCAGCACAATAAGCAGATGAATGGCCTCCTCAGCCTATCAGACTTTATTGCGCACTATTATCTCAAGTAAAACAACTCAAACAACGACGCTGGTTACGAGGTGTCGCAATGGCTGTAACTTGACATGGTACAATATGTATGCCTTGTGCCCCAGCTGTCCTAGCTAACGCGTGCCAAGCGGTTTGAAAAAAAAAAATTGGCTCTGCGGTAATAGAGGGTCAATGTAACCACAAAATGACAACCAGGAAAACAGATTGGCTGGAGGTGATACTAGCCACAATCTTAGAGCTGGTATAGTGCATGTTCTCAACCGCACACCCCACCACACCACACCGCACCACGCTATATTGTGCACTGATTTAAAGAAGAAGAAAACCGTCTGAAGGCAGCAGGACAGGCAGCGAAATACACCAGGGAGACGAAGCGCACTTCGCAGCTAGAATAAGAAAAGCGCCTGAAGGAGACGCGAACAAACCTCTCCGCAAATCTCGATTCTTGCTCCGTGTTCTCCACGCAAGAGGCCACGTGCTGCACCGCCACTGAGCGTAGGGATCGCTTCACCGGGCGTTCGCTTGCCAAGGCTGGCTGCGTGACGTAATACTTTAACTTTTTTTTTTTTGCTCCATGCAGTTAAAACAGCGCTTCCAGACGGCTCCGGCGCACAGGCCACTCAGCAGCTCGGCGAGCGCACTGGATCCACAGCAAATTCTATTCCCCAGAATTGAAGTTTATGGGGTGCCTTGTATCTGCCTTTTGAATGTTGCTATTGAAATTACAAATAAAACTTGAGCGTACTAGAAGTTACAGCTTGAGTGATATTGTGAACAACATTAGGAAGAACACGGGGGAAAAATTTTTAGAACTTGCTTGGGAGTACCTAGCGTATGTAATGCGGTCTTGTATAAACGATGGCATGTGGGAGGGGGATCTCGTTCTGTTCTGGCAACTTGCCCTGATGTTCTCGTTTGAGTTCACTGATGTTTTTCTTTGAATGCCCGCACGACGGATCTGGCTTCTGCTTCAAGGTGACTTGAAGGTCGCCGTCAACGATAGCAAAAAGCATGTCTTTAGTAAAACCAGGGGAGGTGAAGGGGCTACCATATGCAACCACCAATACAAATATGGGATCATGTTTCGATCATCACGTTTCTTTGTCACCTTTACAAGCAGCAGCAAAAGAGTCCGAATGCATATAAATAAATCGGAAATTTCAAAGGCAGATCTCCACCAAAAAGTGATAATCTTCAGAAATGTCACTGCATTATATTGGGTGCTTTCCTTTTTGCATGAACCAAATTTCAAAATATTGCCTGCCGCAGATACCACAATTCTAAACTCTGCTCTAATTTCTCGATGAGGCGGCCATTACATTTAGAAAAAATGAAAATGAAATAACGAATAATTATCATAATCGCGCCAGCAACCTTTTTTACTAATTACATTACAGCCCGTATTTAAATCTGCGAAATTTAGGTGGCGAGTTTGCAAGGCATATCGACTTGGAACGAATGATAAGCATGACACTGGTTTTGGGATATGCGCTGTCAAAGATGAGGTAAATGTGCACTGTTGCTTCAATTACGTTCTTAAGAAAGCACTGTTTTATGCACTGGATCCCAAAAGTAACCGGAACGCCAATGCATTTCATCGGACATTTGGAAATTAACAAATCGAAACTGGCGTAATCCTGAAGATCTCGTTCTAAGTGGATAGGCCTTGCATACTCACTAGCTGCAACTCGTATTTGTAAATATGTACTGAAAAGTAATTCATTAAAAGGCTTGTTAGCGTGATTTTGATAATTATTCACTAATTCATTTTGATTTTTCGTAAAAGTAACGGCCGCCTCATCCAGTAACTTAGAACTAGAAGTTAGAACTTTGCTAACTGGCACCAGCAATATCTTGAAATTTGGTGCAGCTAAACAAAAAAAAACTTGTATAGCTGGAGCAAGTGCGGGGATGAAGTGCCCATACAACCCGATTTGTGGCAGCAGCGCGGAAGAGATAAGTCCATATTTTTTAAATGTTTTGTTTTCCTTCGTCCGCCTTTACATCGCTTTTATTTGGGCTCCCCCACCCCCTCCTTGTCTTTTTTTCTTGTGTGCGGGACAAATATCATGCGACAACCAGGAAGAACCTTTGAAAGCGCGATGCTTCGAGAATAAAAGTGCCATTCGCGCCGACACTCCGCGAGTGAGATTTACTTCGCCTCAACTTTTGTTACCGTAAACGTGGGACCGTGCATGGAGATTACAGGTAGTCAAAGAAAAGGCTGCACCACCTAAAGAATACACGTGGAATGAAAAAGAAAAGCCAACAGGTAAGAAAACGAAAACAAAAATATACACACAACTGAAAGGAGCTCTGCAGCCGCTGATTTATTCACGCCGCCAAAGGAGAGTGGTACTCGGAGATAGTTAACGTTGAGAACTGGTTACCAAACACGACTCAGATAATCAAAAACGCCCTGACTGAAACTGACGTATCCATGGAGACCAGACTCAAACATGACAACGTGAGCGCGCTCTATACCTTCTTGAGAGGAGAATCCAAGTGAAACGAACAAGAACGTGAGAGAGAAGAAAAGAACTCAAAGCGAGAGTCGATTGTTGTTATGCGGGTAACGAATGACTAGACTGCGGTACACGTGTAGGATATTCACAATGTTCAGTAAAAGTGGAACACCTTTAGAGAGAACCGACAATTACTCACTGCACAATATGTTTCCGTATATATAATGGAGATAGTCAAGACGTAATTATTCTACAGTAACCTGACAAGAATGGTTCATGATGGAAGCTACTGTGGTCAGTACCTGATTCAAATGCTTTTTATTTGGCAGCATTATGGTGCAATGGCCACACGCGTCCTTTTCTAGAGAAATAGTTCAATATATACGGAGCGCATCGCTGACTTGTGACCTCACTTCTCGAGTTCAGCACTTCGAAGTTACTATCTTATCTCCTGGAGAAAGTTAGTTAAGGTCTGCGATTTAAGACTGTGTTAAGGCGTGCACTTCAAAAAAGAAAAAAGACAAGAATATGAACACTAAAGAAAGCCAGGTGAAAGGGAGTGAAATATGCGCATGAATAGGAAGACACGCAAATGTAACTTGAGATAATAAGCTACGCATAAAAATATTTGTTACTGAGCAATTTTTAATCAGCAGTTATAATGATACATCTGGTTCCCAGAATACGTTTCTGATTGGGGGTAAAGAAGAAGTCACTTTACACATAGAAGCTGCATCGTATAAACGTTATCACAGGGAATGAAGTCAGCTTCTCCATTGAGGCTATAACACTGTGATCACGTAAACTTGACCATCACTTTCAAAACGCAATTTTTAGCATATGGCCAGCTAACATTCTCTTAGTCAAACACACAAGGTAGGTCGACATGCTTCACGTAGGCAACTTTGTAATATTTAACATCGCATTATGCTCCTATCTCGTACATTAGGTGGAAAACATAACAGCGCTACATCGAAGCATAACCATTTTATTTCTTTCATACCTAGCGGGTGAAACTGTAAAAAACGTAACACAGAAAAACAAAAGAAAGTCTCAATAAACTGAAGTACCTCAAGCTGCATATAGTTTATTGGCATGTAGGCCACGGACACTTGATTCTGCTGGCCGATTACAATTTTTTCCCGCTATTTTATGGCCATCTCTATGTCATCAGACTGAGGTGCAGTCTCCATACCGCATCTTTAGAACGTTTATCATAAGATACATAATTTTTTTACCTGTGCCACATGCAGTCGATAGTAATAAATTTCTTTAGAAATCAAAGAGTCATGAAAACAAATCAGAACGGGAAGCGCACTTGCATTTCAGAAGAGCAGAACAGGTAGTTGTAGTGATCAACAACTACAATGATAACGCAGCTCTCATTTCCTGTTTCCTCTTACATGGCAGTGCTTCACTAAATCCACCACTAAAAACGTGAGGCTGAAAAATGTGAACTGCCTGGTGCTCGCGGATTGGAGTGAATTTTCAAAGAAGTATGCAGTAAAGTGAAAAGTCGGCGCTTTCATAGATTAGCGATGTTGCGCCTCGGAATAAAAATCTTCGTTGTCCACAACTTCAAGACCAGAGCCTTGGTGCGCATTCCGGTCCTACGGGTTTTGATCGTTCTCAGTTTGACGGAAAGCGCTGTGGTGCACCTGTTCGTTACGACGTTAAGTGCTTATCTCTCTCTAGTCTATATTGCTTAAATGTAGAAAATTTTGCCAGCATTAAGTAATGGGTCTGGCCTATCACGTACACGGCAGGCGCGCAATGCCAATCGTGCGCTAGCGAATTTATACAGCGATGCTATTTGCAGGAGTTCACCAGCCGTTTTCGTGTGGTGGCGTGCGATGGAGTTGACATTATGAAATGTGATTCAAACAGGCTATGTGCATATTTATATTGTATTTGTCAATATTTACATTTATTTATTTATTTATTTTATTTATTTATTTCAACATGGTGCAGCGCCGCAAGGATATACTGCAGGAGTGGGGAGTAGAACATGCAGATGTCCACAAACAAGGAAAAAACTACAAACAAAAGAAGATGCAATAAGATTTATTGCGTCTTCCTTTGTTTACAGTTTTGTGTATAGTTTTGTTTATAGTTATAGTTTGTTGACCACTGATATATATCAGTGGTCAACAATGTATTAGAGAAATTCAGCAAGTGATGAAGATAGAAAATCACTTGGTGAGGCACTCCACACTTCTATGGCATGGACAAAAAGAACTGTATTTAAGCGCATTGGCCTGGTGATCAAAATGAGACATAGTCAACTCATGATTGTGTCTAGTGGATGTAGGCCTTTGTGGGCGTAGTGCAACTCCTAAGCAGAGAAAATTTTGAAAAGGCAATCAGTGTATGGTAATACCTCAAATATTCGACGTGATAATGGAGAGAGAGGGTGGCAAGATGAGAATTAGGTAAGATATTCCTGTCGTAGCAACGATATATAAAGCGCACAGCGTTCTTACACATAGAATAAATTTTGTCGATATCAAATTTTTATCTAAATGGCAATATTCGAGTATTCGACTAAGTAGCCTTGTATCAGCAAGGAGCCTTGTGCTAAGAGGAGTCAGAAGTACACTACGTTGCAGGTATACATCTTAGCTTTCTTGGCGCGCCGATGCACATCTGTTCAATGTGATGTGACCAAGAACGATCCTTCAAGAACATAAAGTCGAAGTGTTTATCATGCTACACATCTTCTAGATGAGAACAATTAAAACTAATAAGTGAAAGAAGACGGTAAATACAGTTTAGGTAATTAACAAGCCTCGTATCACGAGTGAAGTCATACAAATGAATCGTTAAGGATGTCGTCATCATTAGAAGTTTGATTCGAATCATCAGCGTACATGCAGATTTAACAGGAATATTACGTGGAAATTCATTCATCTAAATTAAATAGAGAAGTAGATCCAAGATTGAGCTTCTTGGGCAGGTCAGATGTTACGCTAGAAATACAGGATTGGAAAGATTCGAAGTGTACGTATTCAGACCGATTGAGAGAAAAGAGCAATCTAGTTACCTACTGCATGGCAGTAGAAAATAACGAAGAGCTTTTCTAATAGTTTAGAGTGTGAAACAGTATCGAATGCTTTCGGTAAATCTGTAAATGTAATATAAATGTAAAATTTTCCGTATATCGGAAGGGAGCTCTGCATTTTAATTTCTGGGCTTTTAACGAGACAAAACTCATAATGGAGATTTTAAGAAGATCAGTGAAAAATTCGGTCAAAGCACGTACGTCATGCGAAAAGTAGAATAAACATATCGGGCTTTCATTGCAGGTCAAGAAATTAATATAAAAATCGCTTTATGATCGTATATGCCATCAACAATAGTACATTCATAAGTAAAATCGCGCAGACGAGGGGTGAACGAGGTCAGATAAATATCGCGATCCCTTTCGCAATATCTCTCACTACTTGCTTGAAATCGGAAGCCAATGTTTCAGTGTTTTACGGCTTTTACACAAAGGACGCATAAAGACCTGAAAACTTTTATGCTATGTTTATCCTATTCATTTGTCCAGGTCGATACGTTGCTGTTTCTTAACACGCACCAAGCCAAGCGGAATACTTTTTATATCAAGTCGAAACAAATTCGTCCCTTATATTTTTAATGTTTTAGGATGAACTGCTTGCGAACAAGCGTATTTGCATACGCACAATATAGATCATTTAAAGCACAGCGGTTAGGCGCCCGTTCCACCTGCGAGCGTCGGCATAGCTGAGCTAACAAGCATTGCAGGAAAGGATAAAGGTGTAACGCTGAGCGCAGTAGCGAATGAATGAATGAATGAACTTTATTCCCCTTTTAAGAAAGGGGAGGAGCCGGGGGGGGGAGAGAGGGAGGTCTAAGTAGTCCAGTCCCAGCAGGCGTCCATCACCACATTATGTGGCTAGAAGTCCGTCTACCAGTCGTGGTAGGCCTCCGCTACCTCCTCAGCCCACCTCAGGACTCGGTCCTGTAGGGTGGGATCGGAGCTGCGTAGGGCAGTCTCCCACAGCTCCTCGCTACTAATTAATGGTTTGAGCTTGCGGGGGGGAGTTTTGATGGGGCATTGCCACATGATATGGGAGAGATCTGCTATGGGGACAGGGCAAAAGCGACACTTGGGTGTCGGGTATGTGGCGGGAAAGAATAAGTGCAAAGAGCGCGGGGTAAGAAAAGTGCGAGTTTGTAGTTGTCGCCACAGTATCTCTCTTTGGCGCGTTCTAGACACAGAGAGAGGTGGATACAATAGGCGTTGGTTTCTGTAATGTGTGCAAATTTCATGGAATGTGACGAGTGTGTCTTTATTGTTGTGTTGTTGGGAGTCATTGGGTTTTAGAGTTAGGCCCATATTTGCGGCCACTCGGTCCGTGAATCCTCGAGCAGCGGCATGTGCCATTTCGTTGCCATGGAGTCCTTGATGTGCTGGAGCCCATACGAGAGCGATGTCCTTTTCTGGTGGGTGAGCTACAAGCAGAGAGTGCGCGAGGTTGTTAATGTAGCCGCTACTGAAGTTCCGGATAGCAGTCTTAGAGTCACTAATAATGACGTCGCAATCGGGTAGCCCCGAGGCAAGTGCAATGGCGGCCTCTTCCGCGTCACCCGCCGAGGTGGTCTTGACTGATGCTGAACAAACAGTGTTGCCCTGGTTGTCTACGACCGCTACAGCATAACGATGGTTAGGGGTGTAGGCTGCAGCGCCCACATAGTACACTCCTTCAGCCTGTCCATAGCTGCGTTGTAGCGCCTTGGCTCGATGTTTGCGGCGTTTGACGTGAAATTCGGGGTGCATGTTTCTGGGTAGGGGCTGGATGTGGTATTGGCCATGTATGTTCGGAGGAAGTTGATGTCGCCTGCTCTCGTTGAATGGTGGAGCACGATGAAGTTGTCTCAGGATCTCGCGCCCAGCTTCAGTTGTGGTGAGTCTATGGTATTGTGATGATAGATGGGCTTTGGTTAATTCTTGAAGGTTATTTAGTGTGGCGGTGGCCATCACCCTTTGTGTGGATGCTCTAATTGGCACACCAAGAGCGACTTTGTGTATCTTGCGAATCAAGCAATTCACAGTATCCTCTTCCTGCCTAGAGAGTGAGAGATACGGTAGTGCGAAGGTGATTTTGCTTAAGACAAAAGCCTTGATTAGCTGAATTAGTTCCTTCTCTCGAAGCCCTCCGTGTTTGTTGGAGATCCTCCCTATCAGGCGGAGCGTATTATCTACCGTTGTTTGTAGTGTTTGCAAGGTATGCTGATTTGCTCGGTTGCATTGGAGGTGTAATCCTAGGACCCTTATCCTGTCTACTTGGGGTATAGGGTGCCCTTCAATCGTGAGTTGGATATTCTGGGGTGAACTCCTGAAGCGTCTTGTGGGGCGTAGAAGGAGAAGCTGTGATTTGGTGGGGGAGCACCTGAGATTCAACTCGTGACCCACTTGCTCGACCTGATCAATTGCGGCTTGGAGGGTGTCTTGGATGTGCCCGTCAGAACCTCCGGTCATCCACAGCGTAATATCATCCGCGTACAGTGTGAATCGGAGGTCAGGAATCTTCTTGAGAGTGAAAGCTAAAGGTCGCATAGCCAAATTGAAGAGGAGGGGAGAATGTACTGCCCCTTGGGGCGTGCCAGTGCTTCCTAAACTTATTTGGCCAGATTGTTCGCTGCCTAATTGTAGCGTCGCAGTGCGCTTCGTGAGGAAGCTGCGTATATAGCTGTAGATTCGCTCCCCGCAGTTTATACTGCTAAGTTCGCGTAGTATGGCCAAGTGGGACACGTTGTTGAAGGCGCCTTGGAGGTCGAGGCCGAGCAACGCTTGTGTGTCACGTGCGTCGCTCGGTTCGATAATGTCTTCTTTGAGCCTTAACATGACATCCTGACAAGAAAGAGATTTGCGGAAGCCTGTCATTTCCGAAGGGAACAAGTGATTATGTTCGATGTATTTGGAGAGGCGTAGGTGGATTACGTGCTCCAAGATCTTCCCTATGCATGAAGTCAGAGAAATTGGACGGAAGTTATCAATGTGAATTGGCTTATTCGGCTTTGGAATGAAGATCACTTTGGCTGCTTTCCATTGTTGGGGTATCTCTCCCTCTTCGAGACAGTGGTTGTAATACTCGGTGAGTTTGCTTATGGATAGCTCATCGAGGTTTCGAAGCGTTTTATTAGTCACAGAGTCTGGGCCTGGTGCCGTGGTGGTTCGCACTTGGTTGAGGGCATGTCGAACCTCCGCTTCTGTGATGGGGCTGCAAAGCTCCTCATTGGGTTCACCAGCACAGTCAGGCATGGGTATTTGCGTAGAAGGGGGCATATGTTTGGAAGCCAGGTTGCTGAACATGGTCGGCAGGTCGGCTGCATGTTCATGCAGCAGTTTATTCATCTGGTGGTTGTTGTGCGTCCTAGACATGGTGGGGTCAAGCAGGTGCCGGAGCAGTTGCCAGGTCTTTTTAGTGCTGAGAGTACCATGCGCTCCTTCGCAAACCTGAGTCCATTGCTGCGCCGCCAATTTGATAGCATATTGTTGGATCTGATAGTCTAATTTGGCGATTCGGATTCGGAGTTTACGATTGTAACGTGCTGTTAGCCATTTCCGAAGTAAAGCTTGCTTCGCTTCCCACATGTGTAGTAGCTTGGAGTCAATTGTGGCCAAGGGTGTGTCTAGCGGGAGAGTGGTGGTATGGGCCTCTACGTCTGCTTGCAAGGCGTTCGCCCATTGATCAATGTCGATAATGGTTTCTTCATTAGTGTTGCAGCGAGATTTTCTGAATTCTGTCCAATTCGTAAGCCTTAGTGGTTTCGTGGCTAACGGTCTGTGCTTAAAATCTACACGGAGTTCAAGGATGTAATGGTCGCTTCTCAAGTTGTTTTGAAGGTTTTGCCACGTCGCCTGAGTGATGCGGTGAGTTAAGGTGAGGTCGGGGGATGTATCCCTACTGACGCTATTTCCTAGCCGGGTAGGAAGAGTGAAGTCATTGTAGATGGTGAAACCTTGATTTTGTATGTGCTGCCATAGCGAATGAAGTGAAGAGAACGCCAGGAGGGGGAAAGCCGAGCCCATGAGGCGAAAGGAGAAGGAAAAGAGTATTGTTAAAGCGTGAGACGAAAAACGTAGTGCTGCGCAACATAGAGAGAGAGAGACAAAGAGGAGGAAAGACAGGGAGGTTAGCCAGTGTAAGTACCGGCTGGCTACCCTGTGCTGGGGAAAGGGGTAAAGGGAATAAAAGGATAAAGAAGAAGAAGAGGAGAAAAAAAAGGGAGAAAAAAAACTTAAGAGTTTCATACAATAATAACTAGAAGGAACTGTGGCACTAGTGTCTACGGGAGCCCCTGTAGAAACTATGGGTAGTACATGCATTAGCCTGAACGTCGTCCTTCAAACGGCTTTGTTACTTTGTTGCTGGTAATTTTCAGCAAAGTACTGTGTAATAAATAATTGATAAACATTATTATAATTGTCGAACGGCAGGATTCGAGCACAGGATTTCCAGCACAAAAGCCTGATATTGAAACCTTTACGTCGCGTCGCGGACGCTTGCATCGACAGCAGACAAAGCTTCCTTATGAATTTATCACGGGCAAGAAAGTGCTTTGAGATGCTTGGTGCGTGTCGATTTGGCCACATCGACAATCTCAATCGTCGCAATAAGGAGTGATTGTGCGTGTTCCGAACATCTACAGCACTTCGAAAAGTATGGATTGCTCTGAAATTTACGACACTGAAGTCATATAAAGCCTATCAAAGCCGCTATGATGTCTGAATCCACAAGCACGAAGATCTTACAAATCCATGTACTTCCCATCATTCCCATAATTACTGAACGAATGCCGCGTCACATTTCCTTCTTGTAATTATTGTAGGAAACTCTATGCCGCGCAAGACGTGTTTCGCGACGATCGCTACGAGATGGCGCCAGAGTACCGAGCGTCGTCTGTTCACTCTTTCATCTTTATTGGTTACTGCTTTTCACCGGCTAACAACTGTTAAACGTTATGCCTGGACGCACGAAGCGCCTGCGTGCACAACAAGTTTCTCGAATGTTATTGATAGTTCTATCCATTCGCTGTTGTCACCAAAGCGTTTTGTAATTTGATGGTATGCGCGACATGAATTGTGTAATAATTTTTAGAAGCCACGCGGGTAGCAGCGTTTACACTGGAACCTCGGACAGTAATGTATTAAAGCCGACACGCTAGGCACGCGGGTCAGGTTTTCGACGATCGTCCACTCCGCTCGCCGCTATCACGGTGCTTGAGTGCTACTTGATATTCTGGGCACAATTTCGTCCAGTAGAGTTAGATTTGTAACTCACTCTTTCAACATTGTCGTTCTTCACCGTTACTAACACGTGACAATATAAAAAATACAAAATAGTGCCCGCAAGGTCTTTCTGCACAACAAGCCACGTAACCGGTGGAAGTGCTTCGTCTGCCACAGCTAGTAAAGGAGCTGCCCCAACAGAGGCTTAGCGCTGCCGGCGAGAGGACCCGGTGGTTCAGAATCAAGATTTTTCCCGCAATATATCGATAATTCAGTACCTAAACAGCTACGCAGGAAATTCGCATTAGGAAGTATGGTAATCGTCGGCGAAATTTTTGCTTTTGCGGCTATCTCACGCGATGTTTCCTGCGTAGTTCTTTCTTACAAATTATTTTGACCCAATTGTTTATGTGTTGCCTAGTCCTTCCCCTCTTGCTTTTTGTTTTCCTCATCTTACATAGCACTTAATCTTACGCTATTATCTTTTCCTCCAATTCACTGCACGATTAGAGTTGCTCTCGCCGCCTCAAACCTCGGCACATATGTTTGTGCCAGCTGCGTATCGAATGCAAAATATTGCTGTCTCGTCCATAATCGATAGTAGATGTAAGCATGGAATTGCTACCGGCAAAGCGGATTGGTTGGGGATCATATTAGCCACAATCGTAAAATGAGTGTAGTGCACGTTTGCAATGGCACACCCTACCACCCCACGCAACATTACACCGAACCACGCCGTTGTTGTAAACTGGTCCATATAGATGCTACCCAGCTAGAACTAAACGGGTTAAAGGCACCATGACAAGCAACGAAAGACTCCAGGAAGACAAAGCGCACTGCCCAGCTAGAAGAAGAACGCCTCAAGGAGGAGCCACGCAGCGTGGCGCCATCTCTCGAGGCCACACGAAACCCACGCCGCAGAACTCAGGGACCGCTAGCGTTCAAAAGAGCACACGCAACCCTGGCTCACCACCAAAAGGTGACAGTTAACTGTGTGGTGTCCTGTAGGTACGTTTTGCATGTTGCAATTGGAAATGACATATAAAGCTTCAGTGTACTAGAAGTTACAGCTTGAGTGATATTGTGAACAAAGATTAGGAAGAACTCGGAAGCTATATCTTTTATTAACTTGTTTCCGAAGTAACTAGTTTATGTAATGTGGTCCTTTACAAAAGGTCAAGGGTCACAGACGATTTCAAATGATAATGGTACTCACGAGTACAAGATTATTTAACTAACCGTAAACAATGCGTTGCGCTTGGTCTGCACCAGTCAGTTTGTCTTCCAATTTCATCAGTTGCGCCATAAGGGCGCGTTGTAGGGCCACTGCTGTTTCTAGTATATATAAATTACATTATAGCCGAAGTTTGCCCGGTTATACAAATCTGATAGTACGCCGGTGATTGTGTTTTATTCCACGAAATTATTATTGCTAGCAATCAATGTATCTTGCACCATAGCACTACTAATATTGAGCAATGGTGCAAGTGGTGGGACATGACTGAGTACGGAGTAAAGTGTTTTTCTTCGAGTAACTAACAGGAAAAACCCACTTGAGGATGCGTTTTAACTCGACTCATCAGTATTGCAAGTAACATCTGTAATGTATTTGGGAGTAAGAGTTACTAATAGCCTGACTTGGAACACTCACATAGGCATTTGTTCACTCGCTTTCCGTAAGCTGCGTTATCTCAGGCATAATGTTCGTAACGCCCTTGCTAACGTTAAGCTGTTAAGCTTTAATATTCTAATTAGGCCGAAGCTCGAATAAGCTTGCATAACTTTGGAGTCATATAACAAATCTAATGTAACGAAGCTCGAAAACAGACAAAGAAAAACAGTCACATTTATTTATTCAAAATTTGTACTTACTGACTCCCCGTCAGAATTTATGCGCGCCCACGGCGTTGATCAACCTAAGTGGATAATGCGAAATTCTCGTTTACATTTTCTTTCATTACTTCGTAGCAATAAATTCAGACAGGACCATTAACCGTATCTTTGCCCAATGCCAGCAACAAATGCAGGATTCTATTACAAATATTAATTATCACCGCTTTTTGCACAGACCGATCTGCAGAATTTTGCTTTTTTTCCACGTACCATAGAAGATTGGAATTCATTAACCATGTTTATACTACCCCAATGAATGCAACCTATAATTTTTTACAAACTTTCCATCCTACTATAATTTATATTTCCCTGTTATATTACTTAATTGCTCTATACATCTCTGTTGTTATATTGGTGCTATATAATGTTATTCTTTTTTTTGCTGAGATTTTGCCTTTGTATAACTCTGCCCTTCCTACCTTGACCTAACCATGGTCTGTAGTATGTACATAAATAAAAAATAATAAGAAAGAATGATACATTCTGAGGAGTTTGCTAGGGCCAGTCTGAAAGAATCACAATGCCACAGTTTGGTGTAGATCACAGCGAGATGCGACAGTTGGCACCAGAACAACGTTTGCTGTTATAGCAAGAAAAGGAAAAAGCAAGATAGAAGAAAGCAAAGCATAGACTTGTGAAACACCATGTTGCGCTGCGGCGAGAAGAGAACAGGAGGCTTGCTGAATAGGGGCGCACGAAAAACCTTTGATCTCCAGCCCTTTGTTCTATGCCAGCAGCCGTATAAGTATACCTTGAGATGTGGCTAGCCTATACGGTACTGAACAGGGGAGTTCGCATCTGTGGCTTGCGCTTAGGCGCCGGGCATCATGCACAACATATTGTTTGCCTTTCAGAAGCAATATTACACGAAAGGCAACAAAAGGTGCCCTGGGGATTTGGGGTAGCTTACGGCACGCAGTCGTTTTCCCACTTTGTGGTCGCTATTCTTAAGGTATACTTCCGCACTTTGAAGCTCAACAGTGGCTGCCGATCGATTTCAACTAAGCGTTCACAGATTTAATGCGATCCATATTGGAATCGAGTCGCGAGAGCACGTCAGTTGACAAGTGTGTGTCCGTTCGATATATAACGCCACCACACAACGGTTACTGCGAATGTGGTGTGTGGGTAGGGACCGTGAGGCGCTCCATCCATAGTTTCAGCAGGTCTTGAATCTTTTCTGATAATATCTAAACTTCGTTGCTTATTTGTTCGTTCGATTGCTTGATCCAGTGTTTTATTGCATATAAGGGTCCAATGCTACACCTTGGCAATGAAAGACGCTGTGAAAGGGTGATGTGGAGTAAATGTTTATTACCTGGGGTCTCTTTTAATGGGCACATAGCCGTAAATATAAAGCTCCCATAGGAATATTTTAATGTTTATTTTTATTTGAAGACCAGTGCTAGGTTACTGCTTTTGAATGATTTCCTTCACATATTTTTCTATGAAACAGGCGCATACAATACCAGAAACAAGGTGGACTACAAAGATAAATGGCGCACTACAGGACAATATATAATGCCACTTTTGCAGTTGCCTATGACCCGCACTTGATTTACTATGGTCACGCAAGTCGCTCACCTTTAAGATTTAAATGAAGTATACATGTGCCTTGCCTTGAATTTGTAGGTATTTTAGTCAGTGGTAACATGTTCAGAGTCGAAGTCAGTTATCATTAAAACATTCTTCCTTAATCTGCTGTTTCTTGTAGATACCACAGACGACCAAGAAAACCAGATGCACTCATTTATTTCCATGTGAAGTATAAGTACTTATGTGCGTTTTATTGCGATAGCATTTATATGGACACTTCAGGCGCATTTCAGCGGTGCCGTCACCGTGAGGTTCCGTGTGAGTGAAAGCGTATGAGTGAAAGCATATGAGTGAAAGCTTCACGCGTCCCGGATGCATGCCCTTCCCTGTGGCGCGCGAGGCAAGGGAGGTCAGGCGAGGGAGGAGGGGCGTCCTTCTCCGGCGGCTGCCAGGGTGTCTGGATGTCCTGCTCGCCGCCGCTCCGTGCAGAGGGGAGACGTTGCGACGTCTGCTACGGCGTTGGCCACGCGAATCGCTGACGCCGTAGTAGACGCCTTTGGCGGACGCCGTAGGGCGCGTTGCTGGCGCTCGTGTGTCTCGAAAGCAATCTGCGACGTGGCTAAAGTGCGCGCCCTCGCGGGCCGCATCTTCAAAGCGATCTGCTATGTTTGCAGAGTGCGCATAGTGTCGGTAGCTTCGTATTCGCTCTGCTTTAGACATTTAGTTCGCGTTGAAGCGACAGATGCACGGAGGTGAATTGGCTCCTAAGTCCAGTATTTTCACAGACAGTTTCCACCTCACTGAGCGAGACGCGTTTACCTTTACCTGTGCGGGTGTGACACCGTTCTTGGTAATTTAGTTAAAACAAGTTGACGGCCTAGTTGGTGTAAATCCATGATAGGATGGGTAAGCGCTACTGAACAAGGACGTAGAAAAAAGCAAACACGCAAAGACAGCGCTGTGTCTGGGTGTCTTTCTTGCTACGTCCTTGTTGACTCCCGCTTACACATTCTATCATTGTTAAATAGTAAGCAAATGTTTTCAAGTGTATACCGCCGATAAAACTACTATCCTTACTTCGTACAGCTATCTTCTAATTTGCTATCATAATCGGTGCTTCACCTTTCGGGTGGAACTGCGATTTCTTTTTCTCAGGTTTTCACGTTTAAGTATTTTGTCTTAGTGGTGCCCTAATCATTCGCACGTTTCCATTCCTCCACTCGCCGTGCCAAGGGCATGGCGGTGGGTTGCATTTCGTTTATGGTGAAAATTATGGTAAATAAATACTTGACATCAGCATTTCCAGCGCACCGGCAGAAAGAAAACGAGGATACAAGGACCAGAAATATAGCAGAAAAATTCAGAACCATTCCAATCTGTGACGGCGGATGACCAGCGGAGCTGTATATAGGGTGATAAATATGCTGGTAATAAATGTTGATTGAAAACAGAAGACACATAGCACAATGAAGTACGGTTCTGTTTTCACATTTTTGTTGTTGTTTTATTAAATTGAGCACCTAATGCTTTCTATTTTAAACCTTCTTTTGTTTGCTTTTCTGGATTTATTATTTTTCCACCAATGTGGCGATCGGTTTATGATCACTATGATATACGGCCAGTAGCTCGGCGGCGACACCAGAAATGTTATTTGGTAATGTGACGTCTATACATGACCGACGCTGCGTCGTGGGAACGCTGATGTTTGTGTAAGACTGGACGCCGAAACTTTCAAGAGAAACGCCACGAACCATTTTAACGCGATAGCGTTAAGGAGCTCGTGTCGCAGAAAAGCCGGTGTCGTCGGCGTCGGTGTCGGCGGCGTTGGCCGTGAGCGATAAATCCGAGCAGGTACTTCATGAATAAAAAACAACTTGCAAGATGGGCTGGGTGGGAATCGAACCAGGGTCTCCGGAGCGTGAGACGGAGACGTTACCACTGAGCCACGAGTTTTTTTTTATTTCCATAGCAGGTACCATGCACGGAAGCGTTCTTTCTTCACAGCTTTTCTAACACACACACACACACACATACACTGCGAATTGCACATCTATATGAGTATTCATCTTTGCTGCAGGCGCTTCTGCCACACCTGCCATCGCTTGCTAAACTCATCTTCGCCGCCCAGCAGCGAACTTGTATACGCAAAAGCATCACAAAAGTGCGTCCACGCAGGTTTTGCGTTTTCTAGTGCTAGGACGTAATCAGTTCGGGATCTCCAAATTGCATACAAACCTAGCAATAACAGGGTTTCAGCACTGTTGTTATTTTTGTCATCTGCCAGTGTCAGATATTTAACGTTATCCCAATTTGGGTATATCTGCACGTCAAACACAATTCGTATGTTGTGCCAAAATAGTACTGCATTTGTACAAAACAAAAATACGTGCTGCAACGATTCTGGATAAGGACAGAGAGGGCAGTCCGTTGACCACGGCACGAAGAAACCCTTGTTACGTAGCCATGTTTTTACAGGTAGAACTTCGACATGTAACCTAACAAAGAAATCCTTAATCGCTGTTTTTACAGGATATTTTGGTAGACGCTTGAAAACGTCAGACTCCAGCTGGCTTCCAACTCGAGACCGATATAGGGGTGGTGGGAATAGCATATCTATAGTGTTCCAGTACAGACTCTTCCGTTTTACATTTTTTAGATACTCTTGAGAAAAACGCTGCTCGAAGAAGCGAGCTGCCTGCTCCACCTCCCTGTAGAATTTTAGGGTGCGGGCTCGTGGGACTCCTTGGGCACCTTCGATCCACTCGCTTAAGTACCCCCCTCCTAATTGTTTGAAAGAATGACGTATAATATGATGGGTTTGGTTTTTGAAAAAAAGGTACCTGTGAACTTTGAGGTTTACCTCTACGTTTACCAGCCCTAAGCCTCCTTTTGCCTTACTTAAGAATAAGTTACTGCGCCTCATGCGCTCAAACCGCGACTCCCAAATATATGTTGCGCAAAATCTATGCACTCGATTCACCTGAGACGGCAAACAGGGCATCACCTGCGCTGAGTACCATATAGCTGGAAAGAACACAGTGTTACACACAAAAGCTCTGTTCATAAGCGGGACCGTTCTCCCATGCCACTGTTGCACTTTTGCCGCGAGGGTACCACTTCGAATTGTATTTTGTCCATTCTGTAGGTTGGCAGTATTAAAACACACACCGAGGTAGCTGATGATTTCAGACTTCCACTTCACCTCTAGGAAGGTGGTTGGTTTTAAGTCCCAGGCACCTAGCCATGCACCCGCGCACTTTTCTCGATTCACTTTAGCACCAGAAACTTTACAAAAGTCCATGACATGCTGCACACCTTGGCGGATTTCCTCTCTGGAGGCACCCACAAGCGTAAGGTCGTCGGCGTAGGCGAGGACTTTCAGAGAAGTATCTGCGAAACTGAAGCCTGTTATGTTGCTGTCGTTCAGAATTGTTCGGCACAAGGGTTCTAAGTACAGAGCAAAAAGAACTGGTGACATGGGGCATCCTTGCCTAACGGATCTGTTGAGCTGTATGGTGGGAGTTGTTTGTCCGTTGATTACCAGTCGCGTCGTCACTTGTCTGTAGCAGACACCAATATATTTTAGGAGTCGGTCCCCAATGTTGCAGGCCTTAAGCAAGTTGAAGAGAAAGTCATGTGTTACTCTATCGAAAGCCTTGCTCAGATCCACTTGCAAAACCGCTGCCCTGGATCCACCAACGGAGGTAGCTTCGCACAGTATCCTCATAGCGTGCAGGTTATCACTGATGCGACGGCCTTTGATGCCATAAGATTGATGGTTGCCTATAACTGCTCCGAGGGCAAAGTCCAGCCGTCTAGCTATAATTTTAGCAAGTATTTTGTAATCAGTCGTTAAAAGACTAATGGGGCGGAAATCGCTCACTGTCGGCACTTGCCTTGAATGCTTCTTTGGCAGTAAGACAGTAAGACCTCGTCGCATAGATGGAGGCAGTAATCCTCGTTTCAAAATGTCATCATACACATCTCGTAATATTGGGACTAATTCCGGTGAAAATTTCTTGTAAAAGGCAGTGCTGAGTCCATCTACTCCTGGCGATTTTCTTGGTTTTAGCTGCTGTATGGCCCATTCTATTTCGCTTTCTGATATACACTCATCTGTTTGCTGTTTTGTCTCGTCATCTATGCAGTTTAACGTTGAGGCATACTTTTGCAAGAGTTCACGGTCGCATGTGTAACTTCCGTATTCGAAGAGGCCTTTGTATGCTTGAGTGAAGGCAGTCTCGATGTCATTTTGTGATTTGAGAATACTGTCCCCGCTCTGTATTGCTTCTATTCTGTTTTTCATGCCGCGCTGTCTTTCTTTTGTCTTGAAAATCTTGAGCGGTTCCTCATCTCTTTGCTGTGATTCCGTCCTAGACCTGATCATAGCGCCTTTATATTCTTTCTCCAAGATTGACAGCAGCTGGCCTTTGCACTCTTTGATATCCTCCGTGAGGGTACCCGGGTGACAGTTTTCGGCTTCGATTAGATTTTTGAGAGTTCGTAGCAAGCTCAGCTTTTCGCTCTTCTTCAGTGCTGATTTTTCCTGTCCTTTTGCAAGTAGAAACATCTTACATTCTTCCTTTATCTCTTCCCACAATATCGCATCTACCTGTCCTCCTTTCGTTTTTTCCTTGATTAGATTCTTAATGCTGCCGAATATTTCTTTGTCATCCAGCAGACTCTCATTCAGCTTCCACAACTGCCACTCTTTGTGCCTCTTTCTTGTTATTTTCTTTTCTTCAAATACGGCTGTGACAAATGCATGATCTGAGAATGCAACAGGTTGCACTGTATAACGCACGTTGTACGATGAGAGGTCACTAGACACGTAAAACCGATCAAGCCTTGAATGACAGTCCCCTTGCCAATGTGTAAAACCATCATTATCTCCTGGCGCAATCTCGGTAACATCTTGCAAGTCATAGTCTCTCAAAAGCTTCCTGAGCTCTGCTAGGCTGGTATCTGGCGATCGCTTTTTCGAACAGTTTGAAGCACGTAAAACACAATTAAAGTCTCCGGCAAATATGGTACGGCATGGTGAGTCAAGATACTGCCTCAGGCCTGAAAAGAATTCTTTTCGTAGCGGTGCGTCATTCGGAGCATGAATGGAAACAAGCTTGTATGGTTCATTCCGGTATATCAAATCCACACTACATACACGGCCGTTTCGGTCCTTGTCCCACTCGGGGTACACTAGTACCGCTGAGTGTTTCTTTACCAAAACTGCCGTCCCTCCGCTGTAACCACAAGCAGGCGAAAAATAAAACGAGTAATGGTTACGAACAAAGTGGTCCATCTCTTCCAACTGCACACTCGATGAAAGTTTTGTCTCCTGAATAAACGCAATGTCAACATTTTCTTGCAGTAGAAGATTGAGAAACCACTGCTTCCTCCTGCTTGCGACCAAGCTCACGCAGTTAAAGGTTGCTAGCTTTAAGTAAGCCATAGTGATAAAACTGCCGATACTCCGGCCAATGATGCATACCTTTGAGGCGTGGTCTTCCCGGCTCACAAGGAGCGCTTGTGACGTTTTTCCACGGGCGGTATCCGAGGAGCCGTGGTAACACGGTTCCTCTTCATGGCCGCTTGCGATTTTACTTTTTGCACCATGCTTCTCATCTCTGTAATGCTCCCTGATGTGCCTTCATCCTCGTCCGAACCAAACTCAGGCATCCTTGTGGCCCTATTGCTTGCGTCCTCCGGCTCAGACTCCAGGGAATGGTACACCTCTGGCGTCTCCGCTTCCATTGGAAGGTACGGGGCTTCAGACGCCTCTGGCGTCTTGGGACATTCCGCTCCTAAGTCCGCAATCCCTGCTTCTGTCGCAGATATTGCGTCGTCAGACGCCACGGGCGTCTCGAGGCGTTCTAGTTCTGCTGGGTAGCTCACTTTAGACGCCGTCGGCGTCTCCACAGGCACTGAAGGGCACGCAACTTGAAGCACTACACTGCACTTTTATTCGGGCTTCCCCGAGATTTTATCCGTTGTTACAGCGACAACAGGTGATACAGGCTTCACTGGAGAGTCGGCCTCAGCTTCTTTTTTCGTGGTTGGTGTTGCAGGCTCAGGCACCCACGAGGAAAGATGGATGTTACGAGGCTGTAAAGTTTCTACAGCTTCATCCTCGTCCATGAGCGCATCTGTGTCGTCGTTCTCGCCGTCTTCCCGTGTCATGGCAGCGTAAGTTTTCCTGCAGTCGTCAGCTTCGTGACCAAATTTGCGGCATGCAGAACACCGCGGGATACGACAATCCTTTCTTATATGGCCCGATTTTTTACATCGCAGACACAGGAGTGGTCGTCCAGGCACAATTACAAGAGTGTTGCTGCCCTGAATACGAATCTGATGCGGAAGCGATTCGACAGTAAATCCGTGTTTCAGTCTCAAAGTCACCGATCTAGATGAGGTTTGCGCTCCCTTGAATTTTCCAGTCAGCCACGTTTCTCTACTCATTTCTTCAATTTTCCCATATGGTTCCAATGCTTTTCGCACGGCGTCGTCACTGATATGGTAAGGAAGCCAGTGAAGTTTGACTCTCACCTGACTGTCGTTGGGGTCGATGACAAGGCATCTTTTACCCTTGATGCGCAGTTCCTTTGCATCTACGAGCACTTGTTTTGCGGCCATGGAATGTGTCGTTAGCGCCCAGACGTGATTCATCTGGTAGGCACCGATCGATGCTACATCCTTGACTACTTGTAGGCGCTCAATTTCTTCTTCGAAATCGTTGATTCGGTAGGGCCTGGCAGACACATCGCAATGAAGAAATACAGTGTTCAGGGAAGCGTTTCCAGTTGGCAGTTGGGGCAGAATAACCTTGTAATCCTCATCAGATACAGTAGAACCACGGCCTGAAGCCGCTGACACCGCTCGGAGAGAGCACATGATCCCAGCGTCCGACGCGCACGAGAGCCGACGAAGGAATACTGAGCCACGAGTTCGATGCTTCAAGACGGTACAAAAGCGCCTCTAGTGAACGCGGTGTTACCTTAGAAACGAGCTGTTTCTAAGGCTCAGGCGTGCGTCGCTTGCTCAGGCGCACATTTCGTTGCCGCGCCGAACGCTGCATTGCTCGACGCTCACCGCGTCCGATGCGGGGCGCCTAGTCTCTGCGCCGTAGCCCCATGTCTTACACCCCTTGGCGGGTCAACGGGAACGCTGTCGCGTTCCACTCTTGAAGGCGAAGCTTAAGCGTCCTCCAATTTTTCCGTCTGCAGCCGAGACGCGTCTATGTTGAACGCCCCCATAATTACGATGGGAGTGGAGTCGGTGGGGGTGATCCAACTAAAGGTGCATACGCTTGGCGTTTGCGGCACTATCTCCGTTCGTGTTACGTGTCGCCCACCCTCGCCGCGCACACTCCCGCTTCTGTTCACGACGGTGTTCTTTGTAGGCGCGCTGTTCCTCCGCAGTCCTCACCGCACGCTGCCTACCCTCTGCATGGGTGGAAGTGAAGTGAGATGAGGTTACGTGGTTTGTCTATAGAGCCCATGACGTCAGACCGCAATCTCTAATAAACGAAGTCTATTCCGATTTTACTTTCTTTATTACCATATTTTTTAATAACAGTACGTTTTGACATTTCTCGCGATTAAACGCAGCTGGGGAATACCCGGCAATACGCATTTGCTTTATGTTTTAGCTCTTTTCGCTCTCGGGTGGCCACCATCTTTTTTGCCTATGCACACAAACCGCCAGAATCTAGCGCACAACAGCACCACTGTAATAAATCCACGTGGAAGAATATTTTGCTTCTGGGATTGCCTTGGTAGTTGTCATTTCATCTAAAACGTACGAGAGTGCTGCGCAAGTGGGCGACGAATGCGGGCCTTGTAATTCTGCGAGGCGAACAGGAACAGCGTTCGCGGATGTCAATATCGCATGGCTGTTCTTGAATTGCGCCCACAAGTTCAACCCATGAGCCGTAATATTTTTTCGCCCTTTCTCTTAGCCTGCGGTTACAGTAACTGATAGCAAATGAATGTTTGCAGTAAGAATAATTAAATGCCAGCAAAGAGGGGTGGATTGCATTCAAAGAAACGTATCTTACTATCGAAGAAAAAATTTTGCCATTACATAAAGCTGTTGATATAAAAATGTTGTCACGATGAACGATTCACTTTGTTACGCAGAAGGTTACAGTGTCGTTCCACAGCTAGCGTTTTCTATTTCATACAAAGTTATCTTTAAGACAAGCAAACTTGACAGACATCTCTATGAAGAGCAAGTAGACATCCGAAAGACTTTTTGTTAGGATTTACTTTTCTCCAGCAGAAAGACAGCGCTGTTTCATGATCGCCCATGCTGTCAATACGCGAAGGGAAATACGCAGGTAAACATGTCCGGATATTAATAGGCAGTTGGTAGTTTCCTAATTAAAGGCAAATTATCTAAGGTTCAAGAGGAGATGGTGGAAAAAGAGAAATTGTGCTGGTAGGCAAATGATAACAAGCGTCGTCTTACTTCCTGAGCACAGCCAGAAATTAATCGTACGGGAACGACTACAGGCATTCAACAAAAACAAGAAAGATGCGCTGGTAATTATTCATTCATTTATTTGCCTGAATTAAAGTGGAGCAGTTATTACACTGTGCAAGCAAAATTATATTGTTAGCCTGATTGCAAGCAATGTTGGTTCTTCCTGCTAGTATTCATTGCCACTGCTTTGAAAGACCAGGAAAAATATAAATTAATAAATATATGAGTGCACAAAAGCGTATGAGTGTGATAAGCTTTTCGGCAAAGCCAAAACTGTGAACCAAATAATAATAATATATGGGGTTTTACGTGCCAAAACCACTTTCCGATTATGAGGCACGCCGTAGTGGGGGACTCCGGAAATTTGGACCACCTGGGGTTCTTTAACGTGCACCTAAATCAAAGTACACGGGTGTTTTCGCATTTCGCCCCCATCGAAATGCGGCCGCCGTGGCCAGGATTCGATACCGCGACCTCGTGCTCAGCAGCCTAACACCATAGCCACTGAGCAACCACGGCGGGTTAACTGTGAACCAAGGATTCGGGGATTGCTGAGATGCCATAAATGTGACTATGTATAGTGGCATGCCCACATGTGTTAGATACATTTATCGCATCTGTTATTTAACACAGCGGGGCCTCTTGTCAAATCCTATGCACACAAAGCCTTGTCGGAGGATAATACTTGTTTTGACTATAGTGTCAGGGTGAAAAAAAGTACAAGAGACAGCCGGGAAGTAATCAAATGAACCAGCGAGCCATATAGCGTGAAGTGTGGTGATTATTGATTATCAAATGTTCCTGCCAGGAATAATTGCAACCAGATAATTGCAACCAGAATAATTGCCACCAGCAAAAGAGCGGACTGCATTGTACGCAATGAAGCTGGGCTTCAATCATGGACTGGTGTTAGCGGCATTCCAATGCCCCTTTAATATTTCTCTTTGTTTATGTGGTGCTGCTCTTTCCCAAAGAATAATGCGAAGTGAGAGATATTTCAGTGGAGGGTATAATTACCGCTGCCATTATCGCGATAATTTGCAGCTACCTGCAGCGTAATTACTGGTGTCATGTGTTTAAGCTGGAAAAAATGGCCGGACGTAACGACATAAAGCCGTATCATTCAAGGAATCAGCTTATGTCTGCCAGTAATTAATTTACGTACTACACACTTCGGTAATTTACCTTTAGCAATAATTACTTCTGTTCGTAATTTCCCCACTCTTCCGCTATGGCGAAGTGCGAAACGCGGCGTAGGATGACGGAAAGAATATGAGCGGACAGTGTTTTTGCTACCACTGCGAGAAAGTGTAAACAAGCAATAGCTTTTCGTTATGCCGCACGCGCGGCTTCAAGAAGCTTCGATATATGTATTTTGTAAATCAGGTAATTCGCTTGAGAAATCCCGCACTATCATTACCCCAATACTTCTAGAAGCATGGTAAGGCATGCTTAAGCATCTCTAGGTTAGTCATTAGCACAATGTGTTTGGTAAAAAAAAAAGTTGTGTCTACAAGTGCACCTAACACTCCAAAGGCAAAACTTAGTTCCGCAATGAGCTGCGATGCACAGACAAAAATTTTCTTGTTCAGAAGTACGGCCGGTCCGGCGCACACAATGGGGATTTACCTCTCTTCGCATTAGTACTGAGCATTTTTGGTACCGCATTTCAGACAGCAATAGACATAAATCTGACATGGCAACAATGGTTTTACTCACACAAGAATTAGAGGCTCCAATGTTGGCTTCCTGCATGTATCAGTCCTTTCTGTCACACTGTCATCATAATGGCGCTGCCG
This sequence comes from Dermacentor albipictus, assembly GCF_038994185.2. Classification (NCBI taxonomy): domain Eukaryota; kingdom Metazoa; phylum Arthropoda; class Arachnida; order Ixodida; family Ixodidae; genus Dermacentor; species Dermacentor albipictus. The sequence goes on from NC_091823.1 coordinate 91,853,229, forward strand.
TCGTTGTAATAATGTTGAGAAGTTCATATCCTCGTCTTTGTGTTCAACATATCAGCAAACAGTGAAGAAAACATCTATTCGTCCAAGGTGTACTTGGATGCGGGACACAACAATCAATGAGCTGCACCGCAAAATTTGGACTTTAAACTTGTACAGTCTTCGGTGCACTACATAGACTCGGAGAGCGATGGCGTTTGTGGGCATTTCGAAGGCCGCTTCTGGCAACACTGTAGTCCCAAAGAAATAGATGTTGTGTTGCCCTCAAGAAGTTGCTTTTCAGAAGATGGTAGAGCCAACAACAGGGAGAACTTGCCGCAGTGGCAGTAAATGAGCTGATCGGGAAGTTAGCGCTAGGCGCCACTTTTTTTATTGAAGATAAAGCGCCAAATGGCCCATTGAGCGACAAAGCCAGCGTCTGCCCTCTGGAGCAGAGAAACAGCATTTTAATTCCCATTGGCTGTGTCGTCACATCACGAGTGCGCCTCGACGATGCAGCGCGTTGCGGAACGGACCACTCACGAAGCTTCAATAACGCGCTAAGTGTTGCGTGAGGGGACCGGGCATCACTGCGACGGAACATCACCCTCACTCTCGCTCTTTAAAGCCGGCGCGCAGTACGTATCTCTCTCTCTCTCTCTCTCTGACACTGACCTGAGCTGCAGCGCGCGCCTGCCAGCTTTGGTGGCCGCTGCTGCTTCCTCGGTCTCTCGCCGCGCGGGCTGCACATATTAACAACACAGGCTGCATACGCTTCAGATTTTAGAAACATAGATCAACGGAGATTTGACATAGGCGGCTGTGTCTACTTATGTCTATGCTCCGTGCGTCTATTTATGTTTTTCTTTTTATTGACATTATATCCTTGAGAAAGCGACATCTCAGCAAACACGATGTGCTGCTGTGGTATATCCTGCAGGATCGTCTAGAAAAAATGACAGACCTATATTTGCCATGCATGTTCTAATCTCTTATTAACGTCGTTGCAGATGAAACCGAAAACAAACATTACCATTAAACGGCGCTGTAATGAAACTGACATTCATGACGACTACGAAATGCAGAGCACAAGGTCATCGTAGCCTGGCCGTGAAGGCCGCATTTCAATAGGATTGAAATGGAAAAAAAGCTCACACACAGTGCATTAGGTGCACGCTTAACAACCCAGGCGGTAAAAATTCATCAGTAGTTCCCCATTACAGCACTGTTTATAATCAGAATGTGGTATCACCACGTCAAACCCCAGATTTCTTGTTTCAATGTTGTCCTAATTTGTTGAAGATGTAGGGAATGTACTTTAAATAACGGTTGCAATCTTATAAATTGTCATGCCCATCGGTTTCCTTATCATACTTTCACTTCAAAGCTTGACAAGCAACGTGCACGTCTTTCCAAGACAATATTGAGCTTCATTACAAATGCATTGTCGAGCATTCTTTTGTTGTAATTTCTCGAAGCGCAGTGTATCGTGTTTTATAAAGACATGCACATCATGTTCAACTCGGCATTACTGCGCATGCCCACTAACGATCGAACCAACGAACATGCCCTCGAAAGCTATCTTAAACGTGTTCCCTCTCCTACCCACAACGTATATATAGTGGAGCAAATAAAGCAACGGGGCTCTGTGTTGACTGACACTTGGCTCGATCGCATTCTTTACGTGAACAACACGAAACATGGTGTCAGAAGTGCGCCGCCACCCGTGATGGAATTCTTAAAGCCTCCTGAACCGTTACGCCTGAGTGGCGACATTGCCAAACAATGGAAGCTTTTTAAGCAAAAATTCGAGCTTTTCCTAGCAGCCTCGGTGCCAAGAGACAAGCCTCGGGATGATAGCACGAAGACTGCCCTACTGCTCAGTTTGGGAGGGGAAGATGTGTTGGAAATCTACAACAACTTCACTTTCACTGAAGACGCCGAAAGAATGGACTATGCGACCGTCATCAAGAAATTCGATGAATACTGCGCAGCGCAGGTGAATGAAATACATGAGCGGTACCTATTTTGAAGACGAGTCCAAGCAGAAGGTGAGCCCTTTGAACCATTCGCAAGGGACCTGAGGCACCTGGCGAAATCGTGCAACTTCGGCGTAATGGAAAATTCAATGATCCGTGACCAAATTGTATTTGGAACGAGCGACGACAAAGTGCGCCAGAAGCTGCTAAGAGACAAGGAATTGACACTGACGAAAGCTGAGCAGGTATGCAAATCCGCCGAGTTGTCAGATGCACAAAATCAACTTTGGGCACGCGAACAGCGCCAAGTTGACCATATCCAAGCAAGGCCAAAGGAAACTGTTGCATCCCCAGTATTTAAATGCAGTAGGTGTGGTCGGGAGCACGGCTTGAGGAATTGTCCGGCGTTTGGACGCACCTGTAGACGATGCGGAGGCAAGAACCATTTTGCGGTGCAATGCAAGAGCAACAGGCAAGTGGCAGAAGTCAACGCCGACGAAGACTTCACGATTCTCAACGTATCGGTAGATACTGTCAAAAGCCATCGTGACTGGGTAGTAGAAGCACTAGTCGGCAGCAAGCGCATCAACTTGAAAGTGGACACCGGCGCACAAGCGAACCTTCTGCCGTATGGTATGTACCGCGTATTACAGCCCGCGGCACAAATAAGAGAAAGTAATGCAGTGCTACGCTCCTATGGGGGAGGAATCATCAAGCACTTCGGGGTAGCCAGATTGAAGGTCACAGTTGGCAAGACGGCGACTGAAGTCGACTTCTTCCTTGTAAAGAAGGGGCGCGCGATTATTGGTCTCGAAGCAAGCGAGCGCCTGGGGCTCTTCGTCAGGTCGGTTGATGCAATGACGACAAAGGGAACTACAGAGTTCATGCAGGAATACAACGACGTCTTCACCGGCACCGGATGCCTTCAGCGGCTGCACAAAATGGTGTTGCGACAAGACGCCGTACCTACGGTCCAGATGGCTAGACGAGTACCCCTGGCGCTGCTGAAACCACTGCGGGCTGAACTCGACCGGATGCTCAAGGCAGGCATCATTGCCAAGGTGGAAGAGCCAACAGACTGGGTAAGTCCGTTAGTTATCGTGAAGAAGAAGGACGGTCAGCTACGTATATGCATGGATCCTAGGAAAATTAATGAAGGTCTCAAGCGGGAGCACTTACAGATGCCTCGTCGCGATGACATAGAAGCCGAGCTTGCGGGAGCACGATATTTTTCACGACTAGACGCCAAATCTGGATTTCATCAAATACCGTTACATGAAGAAACATCCAGAATCTGCACGTTTTCGACCCCGTTTGGGCGTTATCGTTTCCTCAGGCTTCCTTTCGGCATAGCGTCAGCATCCGAAGTATTTCAAAGGTACATGAACGAGATCTTTGACGGAATTCCTGGTGTATGTGTGTACGTCGACGACATCCTAGTATGTGGCTCTTCAAGAAAAGAGCACGACGAAAGGCTACGAGCTGTCCTTCAGTCCGCGCGTAAGGCGGGGTTAACATTCAATGCTTCAAAATGTGAAATTGGCGTGCCAGAAATTTCTTTTCTTGGCGATGTTATTTCCGAAAACTGCATACGGCCAAGCCCTGATTCTGTCGAATCGGTTCTACATCTACCACCACCGAGGGACAAGAAAGGAGTTCATAGAATGCTAGGTGTCGTCAACTATTTCGCGAAGTTTGTACCGGCCCTCGCAGAAAAAACTAAGTTACTCCGAGACCTGATAAGAAAAGACAGTGTTTTCGATTGGACCGATAACCATGCCACAGAATGGAACCATATCTGTGCAACCTTAAGTAGCCAGCCAGTTCTGGCTATCTTCGGCCCGATGCGTGACACTAAAATAGCTTCGGATGCATCGCAAAATGGCATCGGCTCAGCATTGCTACAGCGTTACGGGGACGCTTGGAAACCTGTTGCGTATGCTTCGCGAGTACTTACCGAAACTCAAAAACGATATTCACAGATTGAGAAGGAGGCGTTGGCTGTGGTATACGGGTGCGAGAAATTTCACCATTTTGTGTATGGACGCACGGTCATCCTCGAAACAGACCACCGCCCCCTGATCAATATTTCGCAAAAGGCAATTGCTGACATGCCCCCGAGACTGCAGCGCTTCTTTCTACGTTTACTGAAATACAATTTCACTCTGCATTTTGTTCCAGGAAAGCAGTTCGTGCTGCCAGACCTGCTGTCGCGTGCCTCTGTAGGAAAACCGCAAAAGGATGAAGCAGAAGAAGACATCGAGATTCACGCCGTAGGTGTTGTATCGTCACTTGTAAGCGATGCCACGTTAGAGCACCTATCAAAAGAAACGCGAAATGACAGCTACTTGCATAGTGTCGTCACGTGCCTTCAGAAGAACCAACCTGTGCAGGGACGGCTTAAGCATCTCGACAGTGAACTGTCAGCCGTAAGCGGGGTGCTACTAAAAGGGTGCAAGGTCGTGGTGCCAACCAGCATGCGCCAAGAGATGTTAAGAAGAATCCATGAAGGCCACATGGGACTAAATAAGTGCAAAGAACGTGCGCGTCGTTTGGTTTTCTGGACCGGTATGAACACTGATGTCGAAAATGTGATTAAAAAATGCTCAGTATGCCAGAAGCACGCTTACAAGCAACACAGCGAACCCTTTCTTATCCGCCCAGTGCCTGCGCATGCCTGGTGTAGGATTGGTGTTGACATCTTCCAGTACGCTGGAAAATCGTATCTTTGTGCGTATGATGCGTTGTCTAATTTTCCCGAGGTTGAGCAGTTGCAGGACACGTCAGCAGCCGGTGTGATTGATAAACTAAGCGCAATATTTGCTAGACACGGCATACCAAAAGAAGTGTGCACTGACAACGGACCGCAATTCTCCAGCCGCGAGTTTCTGCTCTTTTCAGAAAGATATGATTTCAAGCATGTCACTTCAAGCCCGCGGTTTCCACGCTCAAATGGCTTGGCCGAGAAAGGGGTTCAGGTGGTAAAAAGAATCCTTAAAAAGACAACCGAAGGAAGAGAGGACTTCTGGCTCGGATTGCTCAGTTACAGGTCATGTCCGCTGGAAGACGGCAGATCGCCGGGTGAACTGCTATTTGGTCGACGGCTTCGAACGCCATTGCCGGATTTTACGGAAGTACCCAGCACGTCCGTGAGGAAGCATCGACAGACGGAACAGCCGAGACGCTCCCTGGCTCCTTTACGGAAAGGACAAGTCGTGCGAGTGCGCGGAGACCGATGGGATACCAAAGCCAGAGTGATGCGAGCGGAGCAACCAAGGTCCTACCGAGTAGAGACAGAAGACGGCAAAATTCTACGTCGGAACCGGCAGCACCTTCTTGCGACAGCCGAACCTTTCAGCATGGAGTCATCTACCGGAGATTCCACGGACGACGAAAGCGACAACGACGGCATTGTAAACGAACATACGTCGTCAAACGGAGGTGCACCGGCGATATCAAATGAGACAAGTCCACTTTTGAGGAGATCAACACGGCAAAGAAGACCGCCACAGCGCCTCCAATACGACAGCAATTTTAAGCAATGTTCGTAACCCCTCGTAATACCGTTCGATAATATTTTCACTTTCGTGTTTTTACAGAAAAGAGGATGTATCGTGTTTTATAAAGACATGCACATCATGTTCAACTCGGCATTACTGCGCATGCCCACTAACGATCGAACCAACGAACATGCCCTCGAAAGCTATCTTAAACGTGTTCCCTCTCCTACCCACAACGTATATATAGTGAAGCAAATAAAGCAACGGGGCTCTGTGTTGACTGACACTTGGCTCGATCGCATTCTTTACGTGTACAACACGAAACACGCAGTAGCCGACTTCTCCGAACACATCTTCATGGCATCGTGCAATAAAGTCAAAGAGCAACAATGCACTAATGTGACCAATTTATATGGCAATACGAGGCAAGTAATCAGTGATGTGATAGACCCGCAGATATGCACATACGTCCTATCTCGGATACGACAACACCATACATCACTTACAATACCAGTGACATCACAGAGCCACACAAACACATGAGTTCTGTCTAGGTGTGATTACACACCATTTTTCAAAGATGTCTTCCTTGCTTCTCCGTTGTTTGTGCACACACGTGACATTTACAACCGCAAAGAGGTTAGCTCAGTAAGTGCAGTTTTGAACGGAGGCTACTTTCTTCTCAACACCGCGCGGACGACTGTGCCTTGCCCATAGACTTTTGTGGAACAATGCGCAAACGAGTGATAGTGCTCTCCACATGCCAGAAATTACACTGCGTGTATTTCGGAGAAGTCATCTCGGGGATTAACGACTGACGGGAAATGCAAGAGCACTTCAACCAGCGCCCGCCAAACAAATCATTTTCCCAAGGATCCTGTTGATGTTCCACAAGAAACTTCCCCTTCTCCCAACTCTCAATAAACTCTTCAGTCACGGTGAGGTTGCTCCTTAGTTACCGAAATGCTGCACTGTCTGAAAAATTCAGAAATACAGAGCCCTGAATGACAATTCTCAGTTGTGTTAACTTGGCTAATTGGATTATTTTGATTATTTTCTCACTTTCGTTTGGTCACACACTTGCACGCACGCACGCACGCACACTGGTACACAAAAATGCATCACAGTGGATGCACAAAAGTGCGTTAGTGTTGAGGTTGCTTTTTCGGCCTTCGAAAAAACACTCAACAAGCGCGGACTTATGAAATCCTGACAGCGTTTTCCAAGGATGCACCCAGTAACATAGTAAGCAATTTTTCCAGTGCACGAGCACTGTCGTAAATTTGTTTTCATGAACTAGGTGGAAAAGTTATATGGGCCCATCAGGCAGGTGTCTAAAGAACATATTCAAAGAACACTAATAAACCTAATAGTTGTGCTACCGGGTCACATACAGCTAGACTACGGGAACTGCAACTGGGCATCTAGAACGAAACAACCTTCATAGGCAAATACAAAAAAAAAGGAAGATCACTGTTGTGCCACACTTTTGCCCTGCTCAACAACCTTCGTACGTAAATACAAGAAAAAGGAAGATCACTGTTGTGTCACACTTTTGCCATGCTCTCCACCACCCAACTCACCTTCAGCTGTTTTAGGCGCCGAGGAGAGAAACAAAAGCCTCCAAATGCATCCACAATCGACTGACGTCGTGTTGTTGACGGTTAGATGCCACCTTCATAAAGAGTGTGTGCTCTTTCTTTCCCCCTAATTTAGTGCATTGTAGCTTTTTCGTTTGTTTAAATGGCACATCATTCATTGTGGCGAAACCCGCAACTTCTCCTACCCTGCCCTTGTCTTCTTTGCGTTAGTTTGCAGCATCCAAGAAAAACTGAAGCAAGGTGTGACACCGGGCTAGCTGGTATTCCATGATGATGTAACCAGCGTGAGAGGGGACACAGAACACAAGGAAAGCGACAAGTCCCTCGAGTGGCCAGTCGCGCGGCAATTTTGTGTGTATTTTCGGGCTTCTTTCAGGGTCGGGAAAACACTTACGTAGCACCTATTGAGCAACAGAAAGCTGCATCGAGGGATTTTATGCGAAGCATATTACGAGAGCTCAACCCAGCTCCTCAGGCGCGGCGGTGTCGCCTTGAATACCACGTGACACCGTGACGTCACGACAGAGGAGAAGTGGCTTTGGCTCAACTCTTGCAAGATGGGCTGGGTGGGAATCGAACCAGGGTCTCCGGAGTGTGAGACGGAGACGCTACCACTGAGCCACGAGTACGATGCTTCAAAGCGGTACAAAAGCGCCTCTAGTGAATGCGGTGTTGCCTTAGAAACGAGCTATTTCTAAGGCTCAGGCGTGCGTCGCTTGCTCAGGCGCACATTTCGTTGCCGCGCCGAACGCTGCGTTGCTCGACGCTCACCGCGTCCAATGCGGGGCGTCCAAGGTGAAGCAGAGTAACGCATGAGTTGTTTCTTCGTCTAGCCGAACCAAATATAGCCAAGCAACAGCAGTTCACCAAGCTAAACAGTGGTTCAACAACTAAAATAAAGGCTAGTATGCTTCGCATCCTGGGCTTAACCTTACCTAAGGCACAGCCATTTTTTATGTTGCTCTACAACTTTCTCGTTGACACTTTTCCATCTAACTGTAATATCTGAGCCGTTAATTAAATCATTAAACCGTATTACCTAATTTAGCGGAATAAAAAAAATAATCTGAGTACCTCGAGGCGACCGCAAACAACATTACCTTGGTTCTGTCCAGCTACGTGGCATTTGGATAATTTAATGTTTGGTTCATGTTACGCGGGACACCCTGTACACATGTATAGATAATCAAAATCATAAATCTCGGTATTCCCATGTGTTCAGAAGGCACTCTCATATATCACCCTAAGGACCCCCTGTATATCTATGAAGCGCCTCCCACCGCGCATAACGGAAAGACGGTCGGACAGATTTCTGAGGGAAGTAGCTTCAGAATGCTTGCGTATTAAAAAGCTCGTTGGCATTCGCATGATAGACGTACACTTGCGAATGTGAACCACTCACTGGAGCATCGGATGATGCGCTGACAGACCGTAGTTTGATCACACCATTAGGCACGTAGTTCAATCGTTATTTTTAATGAATGTGCTATTCAGCCAGTGAACAGCACCGAGCACCCACGTAGAGGAATATCCGGTATAGTTCGCAAATTAAGATCTGCTTTAAAAACTCCCGATGTGGTTATTCGAATGACATGATAAAGCCAACACGCATTCTAAAGCATATTCAATGGGAACCGCAGGTAAAACAAACGGAAAGAAAGGACAACTGCTGGCTGAAGTGAACCGTGATGGAAGGGTGGGCGAAATCTATTGACCTGATCACTGCGATTGGATTGGCTGTTCATCGGGGTCTTATTTTACTTGTTTTCCGTTGCTCTCCCACAATCACATGTCAGGCCTTCGGGTGACGAGCACGGTGCTGTTTCCCGGAAATAAAAGCAAGTTTGTGGCTGCTAGGTGAATTCGAGAGGGTATCGTTGCGCCATCGACTAGGTTAGAAGTATGGCTGCAGATCTGGCGGCGCAGAAGGCGAGCGAAGGAGACGAGGCTAAATTCTACGCGACAATAAAGAAACCAATTGCGATCGCTTTTATCTGCCCGACAGTCGCACAAACGTAGCAAGCGCGGCACGCCCGCTTGGATAAAATGCAGAACACGTATTTTAGTGGTGTCCATTCTCCGCATCCTCGCTTTTCGATCGACATCCCGGAACTGTTTGCGGCCGAATGAGCAGACGCGCCTGACAACGATCGACGTCCTTCCGGTCACAAAAGGCATCTCTCGTGGTGGGGTCGAAACGTCGATCGATCCAGCCATCCCGTCGGTCTTTTTTCTTCCGGTCTGTTCAAAACGGCAATGGAGCGATTTTGGAAGTTTTTGCTGATGGAACACACGACGGTTGGTCGTACATCACTCGCTGGACAACGTGGCATGGTGTGGATTGGCCTTACAATCTTTCCTTCGTCGTTGTAAGGAAAGGCGCAAGCATATCACAACTACCTTTCGAGCGCCTGGACATGGGTGAGCAGCTATCGCTGTTGAGCTGCTCCAGTCATTTCTTGTTTCTCTGATCAATAGTCGAGTTTTTCTTTCTTTTTTTGCATTGCCCGATATTGAGCTGCAGTCACTCGGCGATAAAGGGATCGAAAAGTACCTTAAGAAGTTTTGAGTTTATTGCGTTCTTCCCACGTTCTCTACAACGCAGTGTTTGGAAAGCTGAGGCATCGGTCGCGATCAAGATCTCCAAGTTTCTGCGCTGACGCTAGCTGCAACAGATACCCACGCCGTGGTGGCGCCGTGGCTATGGCATTGTGCAACTAAGCCCGAGGGCGTGGGGTTTTAATGCCGGCCGCCGCGGCTGCATTTCCATAGGGGTGAAATGAAAAAAAAAAGATCGCCCTTTTGTCGTACATTGGATGCACGTTAGGCAACCCCAGGGCGTGAAGGCTATTCGAATGCCCATCCCTACGGCGTGCCTTATGATTAAATTGCAGTTTTGGCACGTAAAACCCAGGAATTTAATTTTAATACACACCTTACAAGTGTCAGGCGATTGATAGGACGCTGTTTTGTGCAAGATGACGCTCCATTTTCCCGTAACGACTCGCCGCGACGGCTTCGTGGCTTTTGGGTTGCCACACTCGGCAAATGGTCGTGCGTTCGAGTACCGTACGCGGCAGCTTTAATTTCGGGGGCGGCAGGCTGGAACTACACTCGTGTATAGTGCTTTGAGTGTTCCGTATAGAGTCCCAGCTGGTGAAAATCAATTTACAGCCTTCCACTATGTCTTCCTCGATAAACCACTATGCAGTTGCGACACAGTAAAACGAACAATTTTATTAGTTCTCATGATGGTTCCATAAATTTCATCCAGGGGTAGCAAATGTTGCAAAACTGATTTTTCATGTTCCAATGTCCCACAAAAGTATTCCTGAGTGTCCTTCTATAGTAGATTTTGTAGCCGCAAAGTTCAAGCTATAAGTAGTTATTGACGCAATCGGAGACCTACTATATAACAGCTATTTGCGCTAGTCTGACACGAAGTCGTTACCACAGAACCGCAAGTAGACTTTGTTCTGGCACATTCAAGTTTCACTCCTCAATGCAATACTTGATGCTTCTTAGCTCGGCTACGCGAGGATTTTGTGTCGAATTCTACATGTTTTGCTGATTTCGCTTATACCATTGCTCTATCCACGTTCTTGTATGCGCCTTCTGCCCTTAAAAAAAAGGGGGGGGGGGGCGTGTGTGAGAGAGACAGAGAAAACAAATTTGAACATGTAAAGGAAATAATATTTCTAATCATTGTCAACGCAACTATTACAATGCATTGCGGTAATAGAGAGAGATAGAGAGAGAGAGGAGAGGGGAAAGGGGCGGAGGTTAACCAGAGGGGAAGGTATGGTTTGCTACCTTACGCTGGGGAGACCGGGGAGAGGGAGGTAAAGTGATAACAAAGTAGAGATAAAGAAAGAAAGGAGCATAGACATACAATCACAGTCGGTCAATGTCGCCGCATACTGTCACCGCACAGCACAGTAGGACTTGCAGCACTATAAACATCAATTCAGGCTAATGATAATAGTGCAAGTAATACATTTGGCGGATTCAATAGCATTTGTACACATTGTGAACATGTTTCATAAATGTCGACAGTACTTTCAGTGGACCTTTGGCCCGAGTGTTTGTCAGAAATGTTATCTCAGCATCCCTTCAGAAATTAAAGTCCCTTTAGAAAAACACTTTTCCATCTGAGGAAACGCTAGTACTAAAGGTGGAAAACTTGAAACTTAATTTATTTATTTATATTTATTGGAGAGGACTATTAGAAGGTGAAAATCTGAAACCCGCCGTGGTTGCTTAGTGGCCATGGTATTGGGCTGCTAAGTACGCGGTCTCGGGATCGAATTCCGGCACGGCAGCGTCATTTCAATAGGGGGAAAATGCTAAAACACCCTTGTACTTAGAGTTCATTGTACATTGATGAACCCCAGGTGGTCCAAATTATTCCTGAGTCCCCCCACTAAGACGTGCTTCATAATCAAATCATGGTATTGGCACCTAAACCCTCTAATTGTTTTAAACAGAATGTTATAGTTTTTTATCTTCTCTTCCTTTCGTGACCGCGTCTCTTTAACAAAGACAGCTCTCTATAAAGAAACGAACTACAAAACAAAATTAGAGAAAGTGCAATAAGAATAAACATCAAAGGCGCTGAAGTACATCACTAAGCCCTGCAATTCGAAGAAGCCTTCAGCGAGCACATGAGGAGAGAAAACTTACGGAGTGTGTAGCACTGTCGAGAAATTTTCATATTTGTCGCCGTAGGTTTACTTTTCCGTTCATGTTTTCGCGCCTTCTATGCACCGCTAACCTCCTTCTTTGGAAATCGTCCTTCCCTAACATGCACGATTCTCCCGCGTTTCCGCACAAGTCACTCCAGCCTTTGGATGCGTCGGTACGAGAAGCTGAAACACGTTTAAGAACAACGGGAGAAGTAGAGACCCAACCTGTCCAATGTCTCATTCTGTGCCAGATTTTACAAACCTACGCGCTTCGTTTCTTAACGGTACTCTTTGTCTCTCTATAGTTTGGTTTTGTCAGTGTCATCATTGTCGCTTTTGCGCCGCCTTCACTGTTCCTTGCCCTTATTTTATTTCGCTGACTCATGCTGACTACGTCAGAAGATTCGCATCTGCTCCAAATAGGAGCAGGGGAAAGCCTGCCTTCTCCACTTTTCCTCGTCTTTTTTTTTTGTCACTTTAGTTCACCTAGTAAACCGGAGGAACTTCCTTCAGCGTAATGCAAAATTATGATGTTTTCAGCCTTTATAGCCTTTTTTTTTGTGAGTGTGTACGTCTCGGCGTTTCTCCGTCGTTACGGGAAGCAAACATTGACTTTTCCGACATATGCACAAAGACCGGCTCAGCAGTGAAAGAAAGGCTTTGCATACGAGAGTATAGCCGGCAGCCTACACGTAATGTTGTGCACACAGCGTGTGTGTTAGGTGCTCTCAGTGCACCTAATCGATGTCCTTGAATCTCGGACAGTCAGCCTAGCATGTGCCAAATGTACTAAACTGGTACCGAAAGCTTGTTTCATCGCAATAACTGCTGCTTTTTGGAGAAGCCCACTATCATAAGCTGTTTCGCTTTTTCAGGTTACCGCATATTCAGCGCACCAGCTCCATCAAATCATACCTCAATTTAGGAATGAAAATGGAACGAAGAGGAGAGCGTAATTTTCTGAACGCTCATATGAATAAAGGTTTCGTGAAGCAGCATGTTAGTACTGGAAACTCAGCTCACCAAAGCTTTACAGTAGGTCTTAATGCATGTAACTAAGTGCTGAGACGACTTTAATGCGTGGATAGTACAGAGCTAGATTACATGCGTGTTATAATATGGCATCAGCTACTTCTAGGTTTCCTCTACATACACATCTTGTAGCCATATTTTAGGATGTTGTAGCCAAAAGCGCGTTGTCTATTTCGTCCTGTTTAATTATCTCCGGATCTTCACGTAGAGCTTTTTAACTTCCACACGCTTAATGCGCCACCATATCCCTTTTCCTTAAGAGGTTCGTCCTCCCAAAAATATTGACGAAGCATTAGTAAGACAGGAAACGAAAGCTTCTGAGAGAGAGAGAGCATTATTTCCACTCAAAGTAAAATATTTTCATTATTTTCTTGCAGTTGGAGGACCATTTGTCACGGTGAACAATTGTCATGCTGTAGGTCTTAAATATAGAATGGGTAGCCGCGATGCATACACTATTGACGATACTTTTAAACCTGTTCTGGAAATGTCTGCAAACCCGTCAACATGCAGCCAGCAGGAAGCAACAAACTGGGCACCAGAGTAGATTGTCGTGTTCAATCATTAAAACAAACAAACCAAATAGTTAGAACTAAAAAAAAATAACAGCGGATTTCTGTGAAGCGGAGCTTTCACGAAGCGATTAATCAAATCCGTGCATTTGTCCCTTTCCTTCCCGTGTATATTGTGTAATGAAAATTGGCACCCGCGCACGGGCCCTTGCGCATCCGCGCTAGAGAACGTGACACAGGCAGCGATCATCTTAAAAATCTAGTTGGCGTTGACACGATAGGTGTATTTGTTCGGGTATGGCCTTATGGCAATAGCATAGGGCTATACTGTGCTGGGGAACTGAGGTTGCGTACCACCGTTGGGAAGGCAAGAACTTTTTGAGTTGGAGATATTAGGGAATACTGCAGCACCGGGCAGGAATTTCCGGGAGGGTTCGAAACGAAAGCTTTGTATTAAGAGGTTAAAACAAGTGCGCTATGCGTTTCCTTGCACAACTCAGAGCAGCAACGTCGGGTGCCGGTCTTCCCGATGGCTTGTAGAGGCATCGATTAAGATAGCATCTGAATGGCTTGCATCGTCTCTCCCAACATACAAAGCAATATGTTTAGCAAAAAGAATTTAAGTTTGAGGAAAAACTGCACAACAATTATGTCTCGTTTATTTGCCGCTGGATACGTTACATCATTCCAGCGTCACTAGAAGGATGTTCGTGAGCCTGGTACAACGTTCAGTAAAGTGGAAAGTTGGGCTATTTATTGAGTGATCATCATACCTTGCTGGTGAATCAGCGCACTGACACGGACACAGTGAAGACAAACTGGAAAAGACGAGTGTCGTCTTTTCCTGTTTCCTGTTTCCTGCCCAAGCTCGCAAACTACGTCGTGCGAACGCTGCTTCTAAATACACCTGAGGGTGCCTTGCAGAAAGACAACAAAAATAGCTGAGCTGACAGCAGATTACCCGAATTTCTATGGAGCATCTTACTCTCCTGTTCATAACCCGAGGTGGTGTTCATGAAACGAGGTTCAATTGGGTGAGCGCTGTTCTTCGTAAACTGAATTGTTCGCGAACAGGCGTAACGCTCTCTCTTATTTATGTACATAGATTTTATTCCAGCTTAGAGACCATGGCATACAAAAGAATAGGAAAGTTTCAAAGCAAAACATACTCAGCGTAACTCACTGGTATTTGGTGTCAGTCATCGATCGGCAATTTTAAGTGGTCGGTCCCTTCCCGATAAGAAAGCAAGCCGGGCCCCAAGACTGGCAATGGAATGCCGTGAGCGCGCCTATGTTCTGCGTATTATATTACGTATTATATTATCTTCCCATCGATGTCCCTAAAGTACATATATATTTATTAGAATAGAACATTACATTCAACATCTGCATTGAATTTCTCAAATATATTATCATTACGACACCACATCCTTGGGTGAATGTGAAGGGGTATAAGGCAGGGGTGGAGCCACAAATTTTGTTCGGGGAGGGGGGGGTGGGGGGTGGGGGGGGGGGCTCACGTAGCAGCACGGCCACCTCCTCATAAAATTTGTCGAGGGATCAAACACATGAATAATAACTGTTTGCTATTCTCAAAGATGCCACAGAAAAATTTTTGAATGCTACGCACTGACAGGAGAATTCATATATATATCTTTTCATAAAAGAATACACTCGTATCTCCCAAATATTGTGTCCGAAATAACGGATATCAATGCTTCCATGTTTTTGTCTATTTATTAGGTGCAGAAAATATCACACAAACCTTAGAACTATATTTATTTATTTATTTATTGTTACCCCAAATACCCAATTTGGGGTTTTACATGAGGGTTGGCATATTTAGATCAGATTTTCAATGAATGCCCTGAACGAAGAAAGAGTTAAGATGAGGGGTGGTGCGAGCTTGAGGGGGATGTCAAAAACCTAACGACACCGCGCTGTTGAACTTTTGAAGCATCCATTATATCATGCAACCATGTTCAACCCATGCAGTGTATTAAAGAACATTTATCCTCACATCTGCGTGTCACTTTTCTAAATGAGAGATGCCTGTGTGCTATGCGCATGCCTCGTAGATAATGATCCGTTCATTATTGCGAAGTATCGATTGGGTCACTTTCATTTGACTCGCACTCGTACATTAGAAATGTGGCGATACAATTGAATATACAAATGCGAAGATACAGCTTGATAAAGGGCAAAAAAGTGTCACTGGAAACAAAGTTCTATGAATGTATACACAAAACCTCGCAACAAGATATTTAATTATACGTCCAAATCTCCAATAAATCTACACATCTAAGAAAAATACTTTATATAATGCGTCAAACAAGGCAAATAAAGATGATTGACAATCACAGATTCACAGATCCCAGAATCCTAATGACCGCCCCTCCCCCTCCTTCCACTCTCCCTTGATAATCGCGTGGGACGGAAGGCGGCGCGCTTCCTCTCCGCTTTTCTCCCTTGCTCACACAAGACTGAGCCCCCATCGTCGGCTCACCCATACCACCCCCTAGCTTTCATTCGCACATGCAGCATGCGGCGCGCGGTCACTATGTTATCGTCCTTGGACTTTATACGGAACATGAGGGTGACGGCGACGGCAGGAATGTGCCTGGAGTGTCCATACAATTGCTATTGCAATAATATATAAAGAATATCCGTCAACTGGAGCGTGCCGTGGCCCATTACTTTTCGCAAAAGAAGATGAAGTAACGAAATCGAACTTTCACCATGTGGTAATTCGCTGAGCCACAACAATCATTATTTTTCTTCTTTGGGGCCGGAGCACCGAAATAAAAAAAAAACGCTATGGAAAGCACGTTGGCCGCCATCGAATGCCTACTTTTGGCACCTAATGTTGCCACCAATGGAATATAAAAGAAAACGTGAGGTGCTTGGTCAACAGAGAAGCATACGCATACTGCTCGGCATCCTACACCGGCGAGACAAGGCTTTCCGGAGAGGTTGCGTTCAAGCGAACGCGTTGCAATCCATCGAGCGACCACTGTTTCTTTTACTTGTCTGCTATCCAGAAAGCGTCAAAATCTGTGCCAGGCGAAAATCCATTGGGCCAGATAAAAACGAACGCGCACCGAAGTGTACCGCGCGGTGATCAGAGCAACACGAAAAAAACCCCTGCGCTCTGGCAGGCTCTGGCCGCCCGCGGGTAGCGAGAACAAGAAAACTTAAGAGCCCTAATGTGCCCACGAGAATAAAAGTCAAATGCGAAAAATATGTAAGGATGTAGCTACTTTTGCTGGCTTTAGCGTCTGGACGGATGCTCCCGCTCAGGTGAAATGTTGATCTTCTTTTCTGTGACATGGATCAAATGAACCACCACAACGCTTCATCTCATCAGACCTCGCTGCGTGCTTTGTCAACTTGTCTTATAGTGTATTGATTTGGCTTGCCTCGTTGTATGCTCGGATGTGACCTTAGAAAACTTGATGCACCTTTGGCGTCAAATGTTTAAACCAACATTAAACCCACAAAGTTGCGGAATTGAAAATCAAAAGCACATCTTTGGAAATCTCAAGGCATCTGTCGCATCAAAAGTTTGAGGACTTTATACCCATAAAGCTTCCAAACTGAAATCCATGCGCCCCGTAGATTCTGCTGCCTCTGCGAGATGCCACGGCGAGCCCACTTGCCATCAAAACGCCCTTGAAACTTTATGCTTGGGTGGGACTTCTTGCGTGATGCGACTCCCGGTGCATGGGCGTTGCCGCGAAACCTAGACCGAGTTTGCAATGTTCGCGCTCAAATGTCTTTTCGACTGTGAAAAAGACATTCTAGAGAAAATTCTGAATGATTTGCTGCGGTGGGGTTGTTTTGGTCGGAAGTGTATCACAGCATGAAAGTTGGGGGGGGGGGGGGTGAGGCGCTGAATCCCCATAACTCCCTACAACACCCTGGCTACGCCCCTGGTACTGGGTACCAGTCCGTTCGTGGCAATGCTCGAGAAAGGGCATGTGAGAGTACAGCACAGCACATCCCTATTGAAAAAATATGTATGAGAATTTCACGAGAACTTCTGTACGCTATTATTGCTCCGTAGACTCGACGACGTCGTACATCACATGTGTACGAGTGGACATCGTCAATGAGCGAGATCGTTCTCGTGTGGGTATATTAAACGAGATTATTCTCGCATAGCTGTGCTTGACGAGATAGTTCTCGCACGGCAATGCGAAACGATATCGTTCTCGTTTGTGTATGCTACATGAAAATGTTCTCATTCAGCTATGCAAAATGACACCATTCTTGTTTAGCTGCATTCTACAAGTGTTCGCATTTGTGTTGAATGAGTTCTTTTGTTCATGCAATATTTTTGGTGAAGTTCCACACAGTAACACATTCTGCCAACATTGCAGCGATTAATTTCGATCACGTGAGTCGGCCGATGTGCCAGCTCAGAGACAAAGAGGACACTTTTTAGGGCCCACAATTAACACAAACCATCTTTATTTTGTATTCCGAAGCATCGTGGCCAGGTGCTTGTTCAGGTCCTTCAGCCTCCTTGCCTCCGTATCCACAGTGTTCGGCGTTTTTGAAACAGTGCTCGTATGCATCTGCACAAAAATGTAAACAAAGCAGCCGGCCCTGTTAGATTACAACAAGCCATTGGAACTGACATGCACAATAGGTAGCTCCACTGCATAACTGAGTTGGCTGGTTCTTGCATGATATTGTGTGTAAAGCGTGAACATCTCACAGAGAAACAGGAAAAAGAGAACACGGAGGCTCATGAGTTTTCTACCTACGTAAATTGATATTTCAAGATTAACCACAGCAGTTGAAAGCAAGTGCTCGTCCTCGCATTGTCTTGTTCTCGTCTCTGTTAAATGTTCGTGTTTCACAAAGAATAGAAATGGCTGCAGAATTGCAATACAAGACCACTGAAATAGTCTAATACTTTTCCACAAGTATTTTACATTAAATGAACAAGTATAACCAGCACAATGCGTTGGCGGGCTAGTTGGTGCGAATCCATGAATACTTTGTTTAGCGCGAAACGACACACACAAGAAAGACGACAGGACAAGGCGCTACTCTGAACTGACAGCATTTTATTGCGTCACTCCTTTATAGACCGCTCGAACCAAAGGAACATGCGCAGTGAGCACCATGCGGTGCAGCCAC
Organism: Dermacentor albipictus; assembly: GCF_038994185.2. Taxonomy (NCBI): domain Eukaryota; kingdom Metazoa; phylum Arthropoda; class Arachnida; order Ixodida; family Ixodidae; genus Dermacentor; species Dermacentor albipictus. The sequence continues at coordinate 91,871,665 of NC_091823.1, forward strand.
CAACAACATCCGATCCAAAGAGCGCACTCATGTGACAGAATCCAAAAAACCAAATTCAGCGCTGTACAAAGTTAAGGAAAGCACACTACTGCACTGCGACTCCAATGACTTAATGAAAAATGCTTCCGATAACTCTCGGGCGGTGGTGTCACGGCTCTTTTTCAAGATCGTGGTATCAGAAAACATGGGTTTGCATTTGGACGTTTTACAATGCTGAGCCAAATGGGAACCTTTGCCTGTTGCTATGGATCATGTATGGCTTATGTTCTCTAAGGCGCTCGTTAACACAGCGGCCTGACTGCCCTACATACACTTTGCCACATGACAAGGGAATCTTATATAAACGACACCGACGCTGCATTCTACAAACTTCACATAGTTCTTTTCACAATCAGGTTTTTTACTTATTTTAGAAATACGGCAGCACAACATTGACAGTTTCTGAGGAGCGGAAAACACTACCGGAATTTGGTATTTAGTGGCGACATTATTTAGATTGTGAGCCAGTCTGTGGCAATACGGCACAACTTCAGGCCTCTTCTTTTGTGTGATGCAGTTACTTTTGTGCCGCTTCCCTTTCAGTTTCTGAAGCAATACTTCCGAGACTGATGTTACCACCACACTTGGGTAACCAGCAGTCTGCAGCCTATTTAAGGGGGGATGAGGGTCTTGAAAACTTTTTTTTTATTTCTTAACGTATCTTCCTGAAAATTCGCATGCAGATATATCTTTCAATGCTGATTCCAAATATATATTCAGATTTGATATATCTCATTTAGAAATGAAGATATCGCAAAATAACTTATCCCACATAGGTCTTTTGTTACGGGCCATTATGGTAATTTCTTAATTAAAAAAACTAGTTTTAAAGAATAGCTGTCATTTCCAAGGACCTACTGCACATCCTAAAGCTAAAGAAATTTTTTAAAAGTCATCATATAGGTCATGAATGAATATCAAAGTAGGAAGAAAAAAACAATGCAGGAGTAATTAGCTTACACCTGACCTAATTGCTAGTCTATTTGGTTTAATGAAAAATGGAAAGCTTTAGGATGCAGCTGAGGTTTCACTGAAAAAAATGATACCTAATTCAATAAAATCAGTTGATGCAAACATTATGAAAAGTTCCGTAAGGCAAAGGCATTTGATCGAAAAAGCAAAGCTGAGAAAATTGCATTCAAAGTTTTGCTTACTCTGCCACTTTTGTTTACCTATCACATGGAAAAATTTAATGCTTTAGCATGCAGCCCAGTCATTACTGAACACAATAACACCAAACTCACAGAAATCTGTTCATGTAAAGATTGTGAAAACTTCTGTATTGCGTTGGCCTTTGACAAAAAAAAAAGCTCAAAAAGTCACCTGCTATTTTCTATGAATCTGCCACACATTCACAAAAGTCCTGGGCAGTAGTCCTGGGTTCTGTCAGGCTTGTGTTTCTTGGCCATCCTCTTCTTCACCTTTTCAGCGTTGGTGTGACTTTTATCAGACCTGCACAGCCTCTGCTTATCTTTCTCAAGGCTCCTACGAATGAGGCAGCTCCCAGGACTGTAACCAAGCTGTGCTGCAACAGCTCTGCTGGTTGCTGCCATTCCTTGGTTGAAGCGAGAAACTGCTTCTGCAACAGCTCTTTCAACAGCCAGCAAAGAGTCATGCGTGTTCTTGGAGCTTTGGCTCCAAATGACAGAGTGTAGGCACTCAATGGCGTTCTGTGTCATGCCATCTTTGCAGCGCTCCAAGAGGGCCTCGTCGCCCAGCCTTGCAAAGATTGGCTCAAGAGCAGTGCGAACGTGGCCTGGCAGAGGGTTTTTGTGTGGTGACGGCTCCACTTGGTTCGCCAAAGCACGATTGAAGGCACACCACGAATCAACCCCTTGAGGACAGCAACTGTGGTCTGGGGCTTCATCTGTCGAGGTCATGTGCAACAGCGTGGCATGCACTGCCTTTTTCATGCCTGCAACGTCGTGGCTGTGGCTCCGCAAGGCATACCCATAGTAGTTTGTAATTTTCTTTATCTTATCTTGGGTGAGGTTGCCCTTTCCGCCAAGAGATTCTCCTTGTGCCTTCTTCTTCTCCACCAAGTTGCGAAGAGCCGTCCCCATCCGCTTGTGGACATGGTTCAAGCAGTCTTTCTTTTCAATGGATATATATCCATACACTTCTCCTGAGGTCAATGCATGAAAGGTGCGGCTATCACCATCAGAAAGTATAGTTGTGTACCGCAACCCATTTTTTTCCAGAGACCTGTTGAACAAAATGATAGCTGCTTCAGTCTCCATCCGGCCGGCATTGCAGTCGATGTTTTTCATGCACTTGTGGTTCATAGCCCAGTCACCGTACCCATCATCACTGGGATCAGGTGCCCCTTGGCACCCACGACAGTACCTCGAGAGCACAACATGGTCCAGTACTAGGCCAGTGTATAGCTCTATGATGCAGCCTACTGCAATATTTGAATTGTGACCACGTGTTTTCCATGTGCCATCAAATATGACATCTACATTTCCTGGTGGATTCAGGAAGTTCTTGTACATGTCCTTCACCACTTTGACGCTTGCTGCTTCTGTAGCAGTAGCTACTGCCTGGCAAGCTTTCACCATGGTGTCCATATGCCCCCTGAAAGTCTTGTGGTGAAGTCCTCGGTGAGAGAGGTTCATGGTGGCACAAAAATCTGCTAGGGCAGTCGCTCCCTTGCCTATACTTTGAATTCCCTTCATTGCCCGCAAATTGACTTCAAAGGGCGTGATGTTGGATTTCCCGGGCACTCGTGGCGACGAGAAGTGCCGCTCGGCGAAATCGCAATTTGAGCATGTGAGCTCCAACTTCACTGCTAGGCCGTATTCTCTCTCACTGCACTTTGCGAGTTGGAGAGTGGTCATCCCACACTTGCTGCAGCTTGTGGACACAAACATCTTCTTTAGCACTGAGAGATCAACGATGATGTACTCTGTGCCGCGATCGTCATCTTCACTTGCTGTGCCGACGTTCATTAGCTCGAACTTGCGGGAAGTCGCGGACTGCTTCGCCAATGAAGTTTTAACGTTGTCTGCGTAATTTTCGCGCCCCGCGCACTCCGCCTCCGTGAAAAACACCGTGTCGAAGCGTTGAGCACGCAAGCTCGGTTCAGCCGCGTCCGTCGGCACCGAAGCGGCGTGCGGAAACGCCGAAGTCAACGTTAGGCTTAGGTCAGCCGGCTCGGCCGCTTCCGACGACACGGAATCCGAAGCGACTTGCAGCGTCTCAAAAGTTGGCATTTTCGACGGGCTTAGTCCAGGCGCATCCACCGGCACTGCACAGACTTGCGGTAACGAAGTTGACACTGATCGGCACTGTCCAGCCGCGTCCACAGGCGAAGCTAGCGTCGACGGGGTTTGTTCAGCCGCGTCCACCGGCGAAGCTGTTGTTGGCGAGCTCAGTCCTGCCGCATCCACCAAGGGCACAGCAGCTTGCGGCATCACCGAAGCTGTAGTTCTCGACGATGTAGCGCTGTTCTTATTCCATGCGCGTCTCTTTTTGCCGACTGCTTTTCGCGTGCTTGCTTTCAAGCGCGCGTCTCGCGCCATCGTGACACGCGGAACAAAGCCACCAGGCACGCAAAAGCAAGAAATTCGTGGTTAAAAGAAGCGACCCAATAGCCAAAATATCTAGAAGAACGATAAAGAAAAAGGCAGAACGAAAAATACTAGGAAACAAAGAGGAGCTCGAAAAATGACGTGCGTCCAGGCAAAAGCAGACGACGTGAAGGAGTCGGACAACGCGGCCGCGGAAGGCGAAGCATACGTCACGGCCAATCAGAGGGCTGCGCCTCGAGGAGGCGCCCGGTTCACCCAATCAGCGGCTGTCTCGCGACGATTTCCCGCTTGAGAACGGGTGCCAATCCCTCCGCTGCACGAGGGTCTACAGCGTGCCGAGGGGCGCCAGAATGGAGAGCGGGAAACCAGCTTTCAAACGAGACCAAGATGGCGCCGATCGGTACGCGTCGCGCGGAGCTACGGCAGCTTGAAAATGAGGCAAATCTTCGCGCTTGGCGTTCAATTTCGGCTCACCGACGTTTATAAATTACCGTTTATTTTATACTTCGAGTAGGAATTGCGCCATAATATTTTGTAGAGGCATAGTTGGGACATTAAGGACTTCAAAAACGCAATTTTTGAAAATTGCCATTTTTGACCATTTTTCGCGATTTCAAGACCCGCGTCCCCCCTTAACTGTGCAATGAAACTCATGTTCGCAGAGTGATGACAAGATTGCATTAAGGAAGATTCTAAACACATCAAAGCAATGGCGCGTTTCACAGTCTTTGAGTGCGCAGACGCATAAGGTAAAAGTTCCTTACGTGCGCGTGGCGAGTAGATCCGACAGGCGTGGCCTGTTTGTAAGGATAGCTGCAAATCTAAAAACTGGAGTTTACCGTCCCTAGATAGCTCATGTGTGAAAGTTAAACCTTTGCCATTGTCATTGAAAAGTGTTAAAATATCAGCTACCGTCACGGAGCATTCGTTGTTGGTCTGTTTTATCACAACAAGAAAATCGTCAACATATCTAAAAATTTGAACCGAGTCATTGTTTAAGGCACTCTTAAGAGTGCGGTCGACAAAAGATAAAAAAATATTACAAAGAGCAGGCGCCACACATGAACCAATACACACACCATTTTTCTGGATAAAAAGGTTATTTTCGAACAGGATAAAAGTTGCACTTAAATAAAATTCAAGAAGGGACATGAAACCTTCTGAAGACAACCCGGTGGCATTGCAAAAATCTACCTCGCCACTTTCTTCGATGCACGTCATCACACTGCGAAATAGCTCATCATGCGGTATTGAATAGTAAAGATCTTCGACATCAACAGAAAAAATGTCGGCTACTGAATGGTTGTCTTCCAGAAAGGAAACAACATCGAAAGAATCCTTTATGCCATAAGGATCATCAATAGTTAAATGCTTCAACTGTTTTTGCAAAAAGCGGCTAACCAAAACCTGCCAATAGTTGTTTTCACTGACTATTGTACGGAAAGGCACATCCGGTTTGTGTGTTCTTGCAGTGAAAAAAAAACATCTAAAGCAAGTACCTTACATTGTTTACCATCTTTCACAATCTTGGTGAGGCCTATATTTTCCAACAAAGAAATGGCTTTGCGTTTTACCTTCTGAGCTTTCTCATTTGCCAGAATGAAGTGTTTGTTGACAGCCTCAATGGCTTTTTTGTCGAAGACAGCAGACGGAGCTATCACAAACCCGCCCTCTTTGTCACTCAGTAACAGCCGCAGTTCATTGTCTCTAAAGAAAGATACTGTCCTTTTGATCACAGCTGTCGAAGGTGGCGCGCTCCCAGTGGCGGTCCTACGAAGGTTGTACACCCTATCGAGGAGGCACCACTCCTGGTCTTCTAGTTCTGCTTTCCTTGCGATGCGCCTGTTCAAAGCCAGTAGCTCATGTGCAGGAATTCTTGGTTCCGTGCTGTACTTCGGCCCATTCTTTAGCAATGCAGCAACTTCGTCAGGAAGCCTGACGTCACCGAGTACCTGGAAACCAGCGGTGACCGGTTGCGTTTTTTCCTTTCTGCACGGTAGTCTGGACCGGAGGAGTAGCAGCAGCTGTGTCCACCAGAATTCTGTAGTCCAAGTTAATAGAAGTCTGTAGAAACGAAACTTCTTCTAGGCCACAATAGGTGCATCGCGCGAGTAGCACACAGCTCTCAACCAGTCGTACAGAAGGCGTACCTGCCCCCAAATTTCAGAACGAAGAATCCGACACATTCGCCGCACGTGACCGACGGAAGGCCTGACGTTCCCGAAGAGACTCGCCACATCTTGAGGAACATGTCCATTCTTCATGCAGAACGTAAGCATCCTTGCACGGCACACAGCAAAAGCTATGTGACTGACCAGAACAGCAGGATCAGGAGACAAATATCAGTGGGCCCTGATATTTGTGTGTCTGTGTCATAGGCCTCACCAAGATTGTGAAAGATGTAAAACAATGTAAGCTACTTGCTTTAGAGGTTTTTTCACTGCAAAAACGCACAAACTGGATGTGCCTTTCCGTACAATAGTCAGTGAAAACAACTGTTGGCAGGTTTTGGTTAGCCGCTTTTTGCAAAAACAGTTTAATCATTTAACTATTGACGATCCTTATGGCATAAAGGATTCTTTCGATGTTGTTTCCTTTCTGGAAGACAACCATTCATTAGCCAACATTTTTTCTGTTGACGTCGAAGATCTTTACGATTCTATACCGCATGATGAGCTATTTCGCAGTGTGATGATGTGCATCGAAGAAAGTGGCGAGGTAGATTTTTGCAATGCCACCGGGTTATCTTCGGAAAGTTTCATGTCCCTTCTTGAATTTTATTTAAGTGCAACTTTTATCCTGTTCGAAAATAACCTTTTTATCCAGAAAAATGGTGTGTGTATTGGTTCATGTGTGGCGCCTGCTCTTTGTAATATTTTTTTATCTTTTGTCGACCGCGCTCTTAAGAGTGCCTTAAACAATGACTCGGTTCAAATTGTTAGATATGTTGACGATTTTCTTGTTGTGATAAAACAGACTAACAACGAATGCTCCGTGACGGTAGCTGATATTTTAACACTTTTCAATGACAATGGCAAAGGTTTAACTTTCACACATGAGCTATCTAGGGACGGTAAACTCCAGTTTTTAGATTTGAAGCTATCCTTACAAACAGGCCACGCCTGTCAGATGTACTCGCCACGCGCACGTAAGGAACTTTTACCTTACGCGTCTGCGCACTCAAAGACTGTGAAACGCGCCATTGCTTTGATGTGTTTAGAATCTTCCTTAATGCAATCTTGTCATCACTCTGCGAACATGAGTTTCATTGCACAGTTAAATAGGCTGCAGGCTGCTGGTTACCCAAATGTGGTGGTGACGTCAGTCTCGGAGGTATTGCTTCAGAAACTGAAAGGGAAGCGGCACAAAAGTAACTGCATCACACAAAAGAAGAGGCCTGAAGTTGTGCCGTATTGCCACAGAGTGGCTCACAATCTAAAGAATGTCGCCACTAAATACCAAATTCCGGTAGTGTTTTCCGCTCCTCAGAAACTGTCAATGTCGTGCAGCCGTATTTCTAAAACAAGTAAAAAACCTGATTGTGAAAAGAACCACGTGAAGTTTGTAGAATGCAGCGTCAGTGTCGTTTATAAGATTCCCTTGTCATGTGGCAAAGTGTATGTAGGGCAGCCAGGCCGCTGTGTTAACGAGCGCCTTAGAGAACATGAGCGATCCATACCAACAGGCACAGGTTCCCATTTGGCTCAGCATTGTAAAACATGCAAATGCAAACCCATGTTTCGTGATACCACGATTTTGAAAAAGAGCCGTGACACCACCGCCCGAGAGTTATCGGAAGCATTTTTCATTAAGTCACTGGAGTCACAGTGCATTAGTGTGCCTTCCTTAACCTAGTAAAGCACTGAATTTGGTTTTTTGGATTCTGTCACATGAGTGCGCTCTTTGGATCGGATGTTGGTGGTGGCTTCACCGCATTGTGCTCACTGCGCATGTTCCTCTGGTTTGAGCGGTCTATAAAGGAGTGACGCAATAAAATTATGTCAGTTGAGAGTAGCGCCTTGTCCTGTCGTCTTGTGTGTGTCGTTTTGCGCTAAACAAAGTATTCATGAAGCATAACCAGCTCATGCAAGTGAATACACAGATTTCACAGCTTTTTGCTACCGCACTGCGGAATATGCAGATGGAAAACACTGCATAGATGCCAGTGCAGAATTGTTTATAGGAAAGATTAATGCACCTTTAATACCACTATAGAAACTAAATGACAGTTTTTGTTAGCATGTTAGAGCACTCAATATGACCAGCTTCTATTACATAACATTTCAGCTGCTGTCTGGCCCTGCTCCCGATACTGCACTGGTCAAACATAGGTGCAACCACACTCTTCAATGGCTTTTTGTATTATTGCGTCAGTTTTTTAAGGCTAATTTTAGCCCCCCCCCCCCCCCCCCAGTTATCTGGGAGCCGTTGCATCACAGTGACGACAGCTGAGACAAGGATCTGTTTGTACGACAAGGTTAATCTTCCTCTTTTGCTTACTTAAACCTCCCCTCACTTTACTAATTATGTGGCACAGCAACACAATTGTTATATGCCGCCTCTTTAAAAATGCCTAATTTATTGTACAGGCAGAAATAGCTTCGCTAACCGCAGCACTACTCAATTTTCATTAAAAAGAATATCTTACTCCTGAAGCAGTGCAACAACTACAGCTACCAAACTGGTTGTTTGCTGGTGCAAAATATTAATAAGCTTACCGGCTAATGTAAAAACTACAATATTTTTATCGTCATATCAGCATTCATAGTAGCCATGCCATGTGTCGCATTCGCAGTTGTGCAAGCAACATGCATTGCCGATTTATCTGTTAGCATTGCCCTTTCGCTTCTCGCTTGATATTGCTGGGCAAGCAGTCAAACTGGATAGTTAGACACTGCCTGTCACCTCCTTACCTTCCTTATGAATTGTGCATTAAATGAGGATTTTTTCTTGGTGAAACAGTTCTAGTTTGAGGCCTAAACAAGCTCCAAGGGAGTTTGCATTTAAGGAGTGTAACCATCCTCTGAAAACATGTACATGAGGAACACTGCAGAAAGAGCACTTCAAAAAAAAGAACACGAGTGTATTTATCCCCAAGGCCAAACCTTGTGTCTTCTTAAATATTTATCAAGTCAAACTCAAAATTGGTACTGAGGTGCAAGGTGTCCACAACATATTACCTTGTGAAAGCACAGTGGTGCCTGGATGTTGTGGGACCAGCTCGGACGTGGAGATCAGCACTGATCAGCAACACTGCAGTCTCCTTACAGCTTTTCTGCAGGCCCAGCCACACCTGCAATAAAACAAGTGAGCTTGGTGCCACAAAGTACTGTATTTACTCGCATAATGATCGCATTTTCTTGTAAAAAAAAAATGGTCACAAATTCAGGTGTGTGATCATTATGCCGGTTAAATTTCCCGCAAAAAGAATTTTTTTCATCCCGCGTTTGCTGCGGGATGGCAATAGGTCAAGAAATAAGTGGCTGCCACTGTATGTAGTGCGGGACACCGAAACAAAAGTGGCGGCCAGCATAGCAAGCTGAAAACACCAAATGCGCCAAACGCGATTTTTTTTCTCTCGAGTACATTACTTGCATTGAAAGTTTCTTCCATATCAGTAATGAATAATGTCGTTAATATCGGTAAGTTTGTGGCAATAACGTCGCCATGTCCACTATGAGGGGGCAGAAACAGATGGGCACGCTTAGCTGCCAGTGACATAGAAAGACACGGCGGGCATGCTGCAGAAACTGCGGCATTTGTCTTCACTACTATCCTAATACAGCACGTTTGTGCTAAGGGTGGGCAAATATCTTAGCTGTGTTACAAGTGTCGGCGTATGGATAGGGTACACTTCTAACGTATCAGTGTAAACGTGGCTGCTATTGTTGCCGCTCGTGATTTGTTGCGTGCCCACGAGTGCAGATGAGAAGAATCGAAAGGCATCTTTTTTGTTGCTGTTGACCACAACCATTACAAAGCCTACACATAATAAAGGCAATTTTGGTTGTAGCTTTTTTGTCATGGAAGTGCGGAAAGTAATGAAAGGAATGAAAACGAGCATCTGCTTAAAAATGTTTGGTGCGTGCAGACCACTTGGTTTATCTTGAAGAGTTGTTCGCGTAGCATTCGACAGATGGTAAGCGCGATCATTAATAGCTAGACTTGGCACATGACATATCGCTGCAGCAAGTTAGGGGTGCAATCATTACACAGGAAATAAAAAAAATCGAATTTGGACGACAAAATTCAGGGCTGCGATCATTACGTGAGTGCGATCATTATGAGAGTAAATACGGTAAATATAGAAAGTGACACTGTGAACAAAGCAATACTTATTAGGTATGAAATGCTGATATTCGCCCGTAGAAAGCTTTAAGTAACAAAGCCTGCAAGATAAGAAAAATGCAATGTATGGGCCATCTGTACAAGAACATTAATCAAAGGTCCCTTCATTTTTTAGTCCCTTCTCCTCCTCATGCATAGATGGCAGTCAGGTTAAGTAAACTGGACCAGATTGCCACATAGTGTAAGCAAAGGTGGTCACTTTCTGGGCCAATTATGATACAATAGCACAACATGCATCCCTACAGTTGTTTTAATGTGTTCCGTAATGCTAGCCACCTTGTAGGCCCTACAGTGTCAAAGCATCCATAACTTTAACAGCGTTACCCAGTAGGGATAACCAATAAGTGTCCACAGCAGCACAACTCAGCATATCTATCAGGAGGCTTTCGTTACACTTTTACAATTCTCCTCTTATGGCTTCATCCCAATTTTTGTCAATACAAGCTTGAAGCCTCTGCACAATCTGAATGCAACAGGGCACTATAAAAAATACCACATCTTCCTACCCAATTCCATGCTTAATATAAGACTGGAAAGTTCACTATCATGTGCAGAACAAGCCTAATTGTTCTGGAATCAAGTAATCTTCCACTACCTGTGAAAAAAAAGCATGAAAGAAAGAGTACGTCGAGCACAGGGGTGTTGATGGATATTAAATACCACTGTCGTGCAGTAGACACCACGTCAACAAAACAGGCCAATGTATAAATGACTGGATCTGCAACCATGTCAACTGAATGCTCAGGTCATTTGGTGGTGCAAAGCTCACTTGCATTATTTTGTTTGAAAACTATGCAACTGTGGCAATGTGTTACGAGCATAGGGCTGGCAAGATTTGTGAGCCTTTCCTTACATGTGTTACAGAGAATCTGCGAGTTGGCTCGCCCTCCAGTGGATTATCAGATAGCAAGACTGCTTATTTATCATTGTAAAACAAGTGTCATAGTAGCCATGCTTCTTTTCGCAGTTGTGTGAGCAACATACATTGTGGATTTATCTGTTCTTGCCCTTTCACCTCTCACTTTATATTGCTCTGCAAGCAGTAAAATTGGATGGCTGTTAGACTGTTATGTCCTGTCACCTCCTCACCTTTCTTATGAATTGTGCATTAAATAAGGCTTTTTTCTTGGTGAAAGAGTGCTACTTTAAGGCATAAACAAGTTCCATGGCAGTTTGCATTTAAGCATCCTCTGAAAACATGTACATGAGGAACACTGCAAGAAGAACGCTTAAAAAAAAGAACACGAGTGTATTTATCACCAAGGCCAACCCTTGTGTCTTAGCATATTTCTCAAAACTGATACTGAGGTGCAAGGTGTCTATATCATATTACCTTGTCAATGAAGCAAAGCACAGTGGTGCCTGGATGTTGTGGGACCAGCTCGGACGTGGAGATCAGCACTGATCAGCAACACAGTAGTCTGCTTACTCTTTCTGCAGGCCCAGCCACACTTGCATTAAAACAAGTGAGCTTAGTCTCACAAAAGTATAATATAAAAAGTGACACTGTGAACTAAGTAATTCTTATTAGGTATAAATAGGAATGAAATGATATTCGCCCATAGAAAGCTTTGAGTTAACAAAGCATGCGAGATAAGAAAAGTGCAATGTATGAGCCATCTGTGCAAAAACATAAATCGAAGGTCCCTTTTTTCGCTTCTCTCCTCGTTTTCGTGCATAGATGGCAGACAGGTTAAGTAAACTGGACCAGACTGCCACGTAGCGTAAGCAAAGGTGGTCACTTCTTCGGGGAGCAGCCTGTAGGCTGCTTCTTGAAAGAGTATTAGAAAATGCTAATAATGCATATATGCATTATTCACAAGAGGCCTTGTTTCTCTCAGAATGCCACAGCCAATCACATATGTCAAACTGACCATTTTAAAATGCATGAAAAGTACAGCATAGCTTTGAGGGTACCCCAAACTACTGAAATTCACATCAGCCAAGTTCAGCAGACAACACCATAATCAAGCCTCTAGAAGTTGTGCATATTATTGCAAGTTGACAGAATAATGAGGAAGAGAAGGTGAGGGAGATGGTGCCACTATAGCATAGTTCAAACTCTATCCCACATCATGTGCAGAAGGGCAAAGAATGCGCAGCTTTCAGTTATACTCTCACCTGTGACAACTGCACCAGGTTTACTGACATGCGTAACAAGCAGTATGTGATACCACGTTATTGCATCCTGCAACTGATGTGACATCAGAGATCAGCTTGAAGCTTGACGCTAAGCTATACTAGGGACACATAATGAACTGGCTACATTAAAATCTAAAGCAAAAGTGTTGAACATTGTTTGCCAGCCTGTGCACTTCATATTTTACAAAAATTCTAGACAGAAATCCTGTGTTGGAAAGACAGCACGCACTTTCCTAAAGCTTTCTCTCAGCATCCACACTTTTCTATGCATACATTATTAACCATTATTTACCTTGACACACTGTACACAAGCAGCACACTTGGAAAAGCAGAAACTAACATGTTTTTAGATCAGCGAGTTTTTCTCAGTGCTTTTGTTGCTGCAAACTTAGCCTGCTTCTGGAACGTATCTTAATGAACTTACCTAAAGCATGTGTCCCTTTGCTAATTTTATTAGGGATTTTTCATTGCTAGCAATTAAGAAAGCAAAGCGCCAGGACTATTTTTTACGTGCATTTTCGCAATCCTATGCCACCCCATTTCTCAGCAGCTTTAGAACATCTTCACTAATAAAACTTCGTTCTCATTACTTAATGGAACATTAGTAAAATTGTAGAATAGCAAGAATTTATAAATTGCATGAGAGACTCAGAAAAGTTGACAGGTGCCAAATACACGAACAGACCCTAGAACACATAAATGGCTGTGACCGTTTAGTACGTACCTTGTCAAAGCAGGCAGATCAGATGCTTTGTCGTGCTGTTCAAGCTGCATAGTGCCGCAGCCTATGTGGTGCAGAGATGCCTCCGTCTCAGGAAATTGTGACATCCCTAAACAATAAATGTTCAGTTTATTGTAATCACTGCTGAAACTGCAAACTTGTGATTTGACAACATCGCGTCAAATTGGGGAAAGCTCTCGTACAGCCAGCTACATGAAGCTGCATCCGCTTAGAGAAATTAAATATTTCATTCTTACATCACAGGCGGTTATTCAACGTGTCAAAGGCACGAAAACAAACAACACTAAACACAAGAAATACAGGTTGCCTTGGCGACAACCTATAAGCATCAAAGCTTGCATCCAAGCTAAAATCTTCTCACGAGTCAGATCATTTGGATGCCGTCGCGCGTTAACGTTAGCTGTGAAAACATTTGCGCAACACATCAACGTACTTCTAGAATTGTCTATACGATTTCTTGCTGAGAAATTACGTATAGAAGCAGTGACATTTCCTGCTTGAATTTTTTTGCCCGTTCAGACGAAGCGATGACCCGGCGCTAGCATACTTCATAACAAAAAGAAAATAAACAATAGATGAAGCACTTAGAACATTAACCTCGGGGTAATTTTCGTGAAACTTTTTGCTAAATGTGCACTCCGATATCGAACGAACATTAGGAAATCACTGTTATTGTTCTTGTAGCTGTACTAATCATCTTCTGCTGCGCATGACAAGGTACAGTGCTCACGGAATGAAACGCGACACGGAGCATTTAGTAAAGCCTTGCAAACGTGCAAAGTACGCGAGAGGACCATGTCATGTCGCAAGGAATTTGGTGACCAAAGGTGACGAGGACTCCGATGTACGTGTACGCACCAAAATTACGTCGATGTGACACGAACTACAGCCGGTGAAAACGAATATATGCGCATTACTAAGCCCTAAATTGACGCGTTTCATTCCGTGAGCACTGTACACTACATGAACCATAAGAAGGCGCAAGGCGCCGGACTTACCGTCTGAGGCGAGCGCTCCTTTGTGTCCGTTCACGCCGCATCGACTGCACCAACAGTCCGTCCAGCGTAGTGTTGAATTGCGGTGAACTACAGCACGCGACAGCACAACTATCAACACATTCTTCCGTGCACTGTGACCCGATGCGGGAGCGGCGAGACAAAGAAGCGCGAATTGACCGCACTACGATAATCAACAACGGCGCACCGCAAGAAACATACAGCGAGCTAATAGCGTTGCACAGGCCCCAGGGCTTAGTGATCGTTAATTCACACAAAAAAAAAGGAGCACATGTTCTCTAAGCACCGCGTAAATATGATCAAACGATCAGCACCACATCGGCCGCCCGCCGCAACAACGCCTATGGAGCGATGGCCTATAGTCCTCTTTAAGTATCCCAATTCCTCGGCTATGCGCACCATGCAGCCCGCTGCCGTTCCCGCCACCGCAGCACTGCCATCGACCTCCGCGCCAAGCATCCGAGCGTCGTCTGCTATAGCCTGGCACAGTTATGGTTGTTAGTCGCGGCACTCGGCATTTACATGGTGCTCGCTGAATAAAGCAGCCGTTATTTCTTTCTGTTGTTGTTTAAGCTGAAGTATAATATTCTACAGACACCATACCTGAGAGTGCACGTCCGAAGAAAGTGAGATGGAAAAAAAGGTGGGCCTACAAACCAAAGTGCACACGCAATGTTAACGCTTGGTGACCCACACGTCGCCGGTACTGGCGTCTCCATGAGCGCAAAACTTGGACCGGACGCAAAAGACCTCGACCGCCAGCCACGTGCCCGAGGACAGTTACAAGGCACACGCAATGAGAAAATAAAATCGGCTACAGCACAAGAAGCGCAAACACCCGCAAGTAACGTGCACATGTCAGCAGAGCAGCGCCGCTCACTTGGTGCAGAGCTCGACCGCAGCGCCCTCACAGTCCCCGGAACAAGTCGCGCCCTGCTCGAAAGGAAGACTCGCGCAACTGAGAAACTACTTCGGTCCGAAATGAAGGGAAATGACGTCGTTTGTTTACTTCGCCGTCTGTGGTTCCGGTAACTGTGATCGCATGAGTAGCGTGGGTAGTAGAGGCGTATTATTTCCATGTTTTTGCGTGTTTTAGGCGGCCTTTTTCAACAACTTTGCTGACATTGCTTTCAACAGTGAGGACAGCCTGTGGAGCAGCCCTATCAACCGGACAGGGCCGTAAAATCTGTTTGAAGTTCGCAGCACATCGTCGTTTGGTTTGTGAATGTTAGAAGGTGTTCGTTTCTCAGCGGCGTAATCGACGACGGATTTGGCGTCGAGTGGTGTGCGCTTTGTTCCGGCTTGTGCGCCGTTCTACGGATGTGTACTGTTAATGAGTGGTGCTGTTTGTGCATCGGGAAATGGTGCCACGCCGGTGGGATTTGCTTTTTTGTAAAAACGTCCGTGCCGTCTTTGTCGAGTGCTTCCGGAAACTGCTCGCCTTTTGTGCGTGCGTGTGTGTATGTGTGTATGTGTGTGCGCGCGCGCGCGCGCTTCTGATATGCGTGGAACGCGTAGGAACGTCCGTACAGTCTTTCGCGAGTGCTTTCGGAAACTGCTCGCATTCTGTCTGTGTGCGCACGCGTGTGACATTCGTCGTTATTGCGATTTGCAAAGGTGTTTTTCATTTGGTGACTGCGTCTGCGAATGCCAGGATGCGATACACGTTCGTCATTTAGAGACGCTGCTTCAATGTAGGGTCACTTACATTTTGGTTGCTTGGAGGTCAGCTTTCAACGCATGGCAAGGCATTGCAGTGCGCTTAACCATCATTGGCACACGAACTGCTTTGTTATTTCTCCTTTAATTTCAAATTCAGTTTTGTGTAGTATGTAGGGAGATAATGGTCACCAAGATGCGACGCTCATCTCGTTTTTTGCCACTGCTGTGCACATATGAGGATTTTTTACTAGGTCAAGCCCTCTCAGCAAGTTGTGAAACACTTAGTGCAAATAATTTTTCACAGCAGTAACTGTGATCATTACCACAATTGATCACATGACATTTTTAGAGATTGTTATTTAATTACAATATTTTTAATTTATTTGTGACAAAGTGCGATGGATTTTGACTGCTATTTTGGCTATCTGTTCACCAACCTATTTATACTGTCTTGTGGTTCTGCTTTTTATTTTTATATGTGGGCATGCATGGCCAATCGCACGCTTGCCTTCTACAATTGGACATAAACAGGCACTAACATGCTCTTAGCAGATTAGTATTTGACACTATTGTGATTGACGCACTTGGCTATTTGGAAAATATGCAGGTTCAAGTTCGCCCTTATACTACCTCTGACTGATATATCTGATGCAAGCAATATTATTAGGATGTGACAAAGTGCATACATAATTTATCACTGATCAAACTGCTTGCAATAAACTTTGCCAACTCGTCCTTGTTTGAAGCATCTCCAAAGTGCTATAATCACATTGCCAGATTATTTTATTGCGTGCACAAACAAACATGTAACATTTTATTATGAAACTTTTATGGTACCTGACTCCTATATTGCAATAAAATCTTAGGCAGATCTACTCTCTGTACTAGGGATTCAAACTCTGCTGATAGCTTTTGACAATATCATTGTGCTATCCAGTGCTTACTGGCTGGTCGAGGAATGCGTCATGCAAAGGCAGTAGTATCGCCATAAGTGTTCATCCGAGAATATGTCCCCAAGTGAAAATCATTGCATCAAAAGTACCGACACCAGCTTTGATGGGGATGAAATTCCAGAAGTTGAGCTCTGAACGTCTTATTTCCTCTGTAGTTTATGCTGGTATATATGCGTCAGAATGATTCAATGTGATCATACAGCACATTGATCACACTCTTGCATTTACTACGAACAGCTCATAAATCTGACTGTCATTAATGAGCTTTTGTATGCACTACGACTTAAGTGCACACACTTTTTATACAATTCAGTCATCTTCAAAGATCAAGTTGCTCATACGACTACAGTGCGTACACATCACATGCCACCTCACACACGTCATACATAATCTCGTCAGGTCTACACAACTCATCGCACACATGTCACTCAAGCTCTATGCATTCATATCGCACATCGCATAAATCTCGTGCACTTCGTAAATGTCTGCGTAGCGCATCACACAGATCTCGCCCGTTTTCTCTGCGAGTTCGTTCAATATGCATTTCATATCGTTCTTTTCTCGTCAAATCTGTGCGACATGTATCCATCTCGTTCTATTTCTCGTCAAATCTGTGCGACATGCATACATCTCGTTCTATTTCTCACACAAATTTTTCAATAGGGATATAAAACCTTTAAATGTACTTCATACCTGTCTTATTGTCATAGCTGCCCCACCTTAGTCTACATCCACTCCTCCCTATTGTTTTTCCTTCCATAGCCCTTATAAACCACATTCAGTTTTGTGGCATTACAGCTTTGGCTTCTGACACTGTGCCATCCGACTGTATTTCACCGTTTGCATTTAAGCATGGAATATTATTACTGAAGTGAGAAGACATGTTGGAATTCAACGAGAAGAAATGTTGGTTATGAACAAAAACAATTATATACAGAAAAATTAGCTAGATTGTATTTCGTTGAGTGCCTCACTGAAGCTCAGCTTCAAATAGTAGATTACGACAAGCGTTTTAGATCTGCATGATTCTCGCATATGCACGAATATATACAAACACACACAAAAATGAAAGGAGACATGGGACATCCTAGAATCCCAAGGCAATATTCAGCGAAACTATTCAGTTTAGGTACTTGCAGTAAAGCTGTCTCGCATTAAACCGATGGAGTTAAAAAAAATATTCTCCTTGTATCTAACCTCACATTTCAAATTGTTTTTTGAGTATGAATCGCTGGTTTGGAATCCTGTGGCGCAAACAACGTTTCTGCGCAAATGTTTAGTAAATTCGGGGCCAAAGCCGTACTTCACCGGAGGAGTTTGAGCAAACAAAAAAGAAATTAAAATTTACAAGAACTGGGCGTAACTTGTACGAGCGTTGAACTGCGCGAACCTGAAACCGTAACCGGAAGTTGGGCTCAGTGGGTGCTTCCAGCGGCTCGGTTCGCTAAAGCCAACTGGGCGCCATCTCTTCAGTTTATTTTACGAACTGTCTAGCATGCCGTTCTGCCAGAATGATGGTTCCTCTCGAACGAAGAGGAATGCGGCAGGAAGCGTCTAGGGCACGCTGTACGAAGTGCTCCGACGGCACACGACCCCCATAGCTAGGGAATGCCGAATGAAAGTTCAATGCCGTCATAAGCGGCGCCTGCCTTGATGGCCTGTCGCTTCGTTGGTGGTGTTGGGATTTGAATAGGAAACAGAAGTTTGCGCGAAAAATAACGAGCTCTACCTTATACGTTTCGAGCTTTAATCTTCGCAAGAATTATTTACGAGCGTCAATGAAATAGTGTTCTCATATTACGTTATTTCTTGATCGTTTCCTCCATTGGCAGGAAATAATTTTTGCTGCGTTGCCCTGTGTCATTTGCTCGAACAAACAACGCGCCGACTTCGCGTACAAACTATTGCAGCACAGCGATTCTACGTTCTCCAGGCGTTCTCAATTATTCTTTCGCGTCATTGGCTGTGGGCTAAGCACTGCTTAGGTATCCTGCGCGGTGGTCTGGCACGTTATTTAAACATTTTGTTCACATTTGGAATTCTTTACCTCTCCTTGTCTGTCTGCACAGTTTCAACGTACGCAATATGGCTCCTTTACTGTGCGCAACTATTGTTCGAGTAATTTAAGTATTGCTTCTTCCTCACTGAGAAAGAAGCAAAAACGATCGGATGGTTGCGCCATGTACCCACCCGTAAAAAATGTTTTGTCTGCGATAACTTAGCACCAGTTAAAATGGGAAAGAAGCGCTTTGAAAGTACTTTAAAAGAAGGAAGGAGGAAGTGGAAAAGGAAAGGAAGGGAGGTTAAAAAGTTTAGCTGAACCGGTTTTCTACCCTACACATGGGAACAGGATGGTGGGATGAAGATGGGGAGGAGAGAGAGAGAGCACATAGCACATCACACACATAGTTACACTCCGTCACTCTTGCGTGGTACGTGAGCTCACTGTCACGGCCGCTTGTCCAAGCCCGTCTCTTTCAAAAACCGTAGTCCCTTGGTCACCTTCAGCTGCGATGTCTTCTGTCGACGATATGTGAAAATCATTTCAAATGACAATGGGCTACTGTCAAGGTGCGCTATAGTGGACGCCATGGTCTGTCTCTGAACATTATATTCAGGACAGTCGCACAGAATGTGTTCTAGCGTCTCCTCGCAAGGACAGGCATTGCAGATAGCGTTGGTGGCCATTCCAATGGGAAATGAGTAAGATTCCGTGAAAGCCACCCCTAGTCATAAGCAGAGTGGTCTCTCTTCGGCGGAGTGCAGTTGGCATACAGAGATTCAGGGCAGGTGGTATCGACGATTGCTCAGGTTGGTCTGGCTGCTTGGTGTGCACCATAGAGAGAGCGTGATCTCCTGTACAAGCGCTCGAAGTCTGCTGGCTGTGTAGGACCGTGAAAGTGATATGGCCTCTTCGTGTGTGTTTTCAAGAGCTGCCCGAGCGGCATTATCTAGGTCTTCGTATCCTATGACGCCGCAGTGACTTGGCAGCCACTGAAACGTCACGTGGTGTCCTTTCCTATGTGATGTGTGGAGTAGGCATCTAATATCGAATACGAGCTGTTCGAGTAGCCCGCGACGTAGAGCTGATAGTACAGATTGTAGGGCTGCCTTTGAGTCATTGAAGAGTGACCATTGTCGAAGTGGTTCCCGATTGACGAAGTAAAGCGCAGCGCGAAGAGCAGCTAGTTCTGCAGATGTCGATGTAGTTGGGTGGTCAGGCCTAAAGCTGATGGTAATAGTTCTTGCTGGCATGACCACAGCATCGGACGAACACTGTAAGTTTAAAAATAATATCGCACTCTGGGGCGTAAGCTCCATAGAGATATTTTAACGCGCAAACATAAGCGACAAAGTAATTTCTAGAGGCTATGGTTAATCTAGGCATTATTAATCCATTGGTCATGCATGCTGTTTTCTGGATGGCGAGCAAGGATGCATCAAAAAATAAAATATGCTGTCAAAGAGACCAGTGTTTCTTCGTTGCAATGGTCGATTATTTACAAATTATTTCAATTATTCCATTTTTAAATATTATTTATTGAATAGCTAAATATTAGTTAATATTTTATTATTAATTATAAAATTATTAGGAATAATAATTATTTATAATTACTTAGTACTTATGTATGTTATTTCATTAATACATCATTTATTTATTCTGTTTATAATTATTTATAATTACTTCTTATAATATTACTAATTATATAATTAATAATTATTAATTAAATTTACTTATTTAAAAGAAAACCACAGCGATGCACTTGCAGCTCCAAGCCACCTCGTTCATGCCCGTATTCATGAGCCATACTGGAATTCTCTAAGTTGTCAGAAATATCATGCGAAATTGGCGAAACAGTTATGAACAGGCTTATTCAGGTGAAAACTCTAGCCACTATCTTGCCAGAGAGACGTGGTAAGCAGGTCTTAGAAATGCGTATACAAAAAAGAACGCAGAAGATTTCAGCCTCCATTTTACTTCTGCACACTGACAAAGAGGGGAGCCTCTCCACTTACATATTATTTCTTTAGAAGAACGCTCCAACCAAAAAGCAGTGCACAAGGAAACAAACATGGTGCGCTACATAAAAGAAACTAGGGCACTGTCAGCTTCCCACCTGAAGGTAAACACGAATGCTATTGGACATGACGGATTACGGATGAATAGCTACCTCAGATGGGCCGAGACTGGAAGGCACTGCGAGGGCAAAGGGAAAGAGAAGGCGGAGTGGAGTTCGAGTCAGATGGAAATAGAGCAGAAAGTAACAAGGATATTGCAAAAGAAATAACGAAAGCGGTGCTACTGCGTGCGAGTAGGTGCAGTGCCTGGTGCGTACGAGATAGGAGCCTCTAGGCGGGGACCCTTCAATCGAAGTGTATGCGTGCCCTGAATGTTTGAAGTCCGCTGCCGCTATAGCCTCTGGTGGTATCGTGTGCTTGAAGAATGGCCAATACGCAG